>NW_020230073.1:0-36328 GCF_003227715.2 Harpegnathos saltator | reverse complement strand
CTCCAGTAAGAATACGCGCACCGTTGTTCTAATTTGCGAAGATCTTTCTTATTTTGGTTAGATTAAAACCTATTAGATCATATTTCCATTATTTGTAATATTTCATTTTCATGCCTGTATTTTTCCAATCTTCGTGGCTTATATCTTGGAAGACGAAAAAACGTGTGATCAACGAGCTCGAATACGGTTGTGCACGGAGACGTCCAATCATATTTACGAAGCCTAGGATTATACGTAACGGATACAGCGACATCCTGTATCTGAGCCGTTTAGGAGATACCGAAGGTTACATTTTTAAATTTTACGTTAATTTTAATTGAAATTTGAATTTAAATGTTCATATCTCCGCTTCTACTGGGAATTGAGAGTCGAAATTTATGGTGGGGATAGGGTTGATACAGGACTATATTGAGGCAAAAGCGCGTTCCTGTATCTTGAGCCGTTTAGGAGATACCGAAGGTTACATTTTAAATTTTAAGTTAATTTTAATTGAAATTTGAATTTAAATGTTCATATCTCCGCTTCTACTGGGAATTGAGAGTCGAAATTTATGGTGAGAATAGGGTTGATACAGGACTATATTGAGGCAAAAGCGCGTTCCTGTATCTTGAGCCGTTTAGGAGATACCGAAGGTTACATTTTTAAATTTTAAGTTAATTTTAATTGAAATTTGAATTTAAATGTTCATATCTCCGCTTCTACTGGGAATTGAGAGTCGAAATTTATGGTGGGATAGGGTTGATACAGGACTATATTGAGGCAAAAGCGCGTTCCTGTATCTTGAGCCGTTTAGGAGATACCGAAGGTTACATTTTTAAATTTTAAGTTAATTTTAATTGAAATTTGAATTTAAATGTTCATATCTCCGCTTCTACTGGGAATTGAGAGTCGAAATTTATGGTGAGAATAGGGTTGATACAGGACTATATTGAGGCAAAAGCGCGTTCCTGTATCTTGAGCCGTTTAGGAGATACCGAAGGTTACATTTTTAAATTTTACGTTAATTTTAATTGAAATTTGAATTTAAATGTTCATATCTCCGCTTCTACTGGGAATTGAGAGTCGAAATTTATGGTGGGGATAGGGTTGATACAGGACTATATTGAGGCAAAAGCGCGTTCCTGTATCTTGAGCCGTTTAGGAGATACCGAAGGTTACATTTTTAAATTTTACGTTAATTTTAATTGAAATTTGAATTTAAATGTTCATATCTCCGCTTCTACTGGGAATTGAGAGTCGAAATTTATGGTGAGAATAGGGTTGATACAGGACTATATTGAGGCAAAAGCGCGTTCCTGTATCTTGAGCCGTTTAGGAGATACCGAAGGTTACATTTTTAAATTTTAAGTTAATTTTAATTGAAATTTGAATTTAAATGTTCATATCTCCGCTTCTACTGGGAATTGAGAGTCGAAATTTATGGTGAGAATAGGGTTGATACAGGACTATATTGAGGCAAAAGCGCGTTCCTGTATCTTGAGCCGTTTAGGAGATACCGAAGGTTACATTTTTAAATTTTAAGTTAATTTTAATTGAAATTTGAATTTAAATGTTCATATCTCCGCTTCTACTGGGAATTGAGAGTCGAAATTTATGGTGAGAATAGGGTTGATACAGGACTATATTGAGGCAAAAGCGCGTTCCTGTATCTTGAGCCGTTTAGGAGATACCGAAGGTTACATTTTTAAATTTTAAGTTAATTTTAATTGAAATTTGAATTTAAATGTTCATATCTCCGCTTCTACTGGGAATTGAGAGTCGAAATTTATGGTGGGGATAGGGTTGATACAGGACTATATTGAGGCAAAAGCGCGTTCCTGTATCTTGAGCCGTTTAGGAGATATCGAAGGTTACATTTTTAAATTTTACGTTAATTTTAATTGAAATTTGAATTTAAATGTTCATATCTCCGCTTCTACTGGGAATTGAGAGTCGAAATTTATGGTGGGATAGGGTTGATACAGGACTATATTGAGGCAAAAGCGCGTTCCTGTATCTTGAGCCGTTTAGGAGATATCGAAGGTTACATTTTTAAATTTTACGTTAATTTTAATTGAAATTTGAATTTAAATGTTCATATCTCCGCTTCTACTGGGAATTGAGAGTCGAAATTTATGGTGAGAATAGGGTTGATACAGGACTATATTGAGGCAAAAGCGCGTTCCTGTATCTTGAGCCGTTTAGGAGATACCGAAGGTTACATTTTTAAATTTTAAGTTAATTTTAATTGAAATTTGAATTTAAATGTTCATATCTCCGCTTCTACTGGGAATTGAGAGTCGAAATTTATGGTGGGATAGGGTTGATACAGGACTATATTGAGGCAAAAGCGCGTTCCTGTATCTTGAGCCGTTTAGGAGATATCGAAGGTTACATTTTTAAATTTTACGTTAATTTTAATTGAAATTTGAATTTAAATGTTCATATCTCCGCTTCTACTGGGAATTGAGAGTCGAAATTTATGGTGGGATAGGGTTGATACAGGACTATATTGAGGCAAAAGCGCGTTCCTGTATCTTGAGCCGTTTAGGAGATATCGAAGGTTACATTTTTAAATTTTAAGTTAATTTTAATTGAAATTTGAATTTAAATGTTCATATCTCCGCTTCTACTGGGAATTGAGAGTCGAAATTTATGGTGGGATAGTGTTGATACAGGACTATATTGAGGCAAAAGCGCGTTCCTGTATCTTGAGCCATTTAGGAGATACCGAAGGTTACATTTTTAAATTTTAAGTTAATTTTAATTGAAATTTGAATTTAAATGTTCATATCTCCGCTTCTACTGGGAATTGAGAGTCGAAATTTATGGTGAGAATAGGGTTGATACAGGACTATATTGAGGCAAAAGCGCGTTCCTGTATCTTGAGCCGTTTAGGAGATACCGAAGGTTACATTTTTAAATTTTACGTTAATTTCGCGATTCGACCGTGCAGTTAATGAATGAGATGCCGACGCGATGCCGATTGAGTATCTCGAGGACCGACGAAATATATTTCTTTTAATTACACGAGACGGAAGTGACAAGAGCGTCGCGCACGGCTGCTGCTGATGGAATGAGGTCGAATACATGAGGTGCGCGAGTATTATAATACGAAGGGCAAAAAGTGTCGTCGCTCGCGAGCCGATCAACACAATCGGCGCGATGTAAACATTGCGGGCCTCGGCGGCGGTTGAAGCAAGAAAGACTTGCCTTTGAGCGTCTCTTGTTTTCTCGAAGGTGTCGGAACGACGAGGGGAATGCGAGGAGGCCTTTCAACTGTACGCGACATTGATGCACTCTGTTTATTGATTATTGAAAATAAAGAAAATTACTCTGTCGAAGCATCGGACATTGTTAGCTTTATGTTAATTAAAGAGGAATGTATACGATTAGAAAATGTGTTAGCAACTAATTGTACAGAGTGTAAGTTGTTGTGACGCCGTTTTCAGAGAATAATTAAAGGTCATGGTAGCGTTAAAGAATGGAATTTCATCCTATGCGAATTTAGTCGCGCTCTTATTAAATATTAGTCCTGTATAAAATGTCGTATTTAAAAGTATTGTTTCGCATTCACGAGATTTTGTCGTGAATTCTGCTCTCAGATTGGATCGTGGGTGAATACTTTTTCATGCGACGGGGAATAGAACGTGAAAATCTTGTATGCCTCTGAATCCGAAAACGATTAGGAGAAGAAGTGAATATTTTTCAATACGAAAGTTCGCATTTAAAAATTATCGATTGCGATTGAATACAAGGCATATTTGAAACGAATTGAATCCTTGTTAATGCGAAGCATTCACTACTGCCATCTCGCATTTAGCGCGGTGAAATTTAATGGGAACTAATACTTTTTATTTTCCCTTTCTTCGGATCAGAAAGCAGAATTCAGACGTATTCAAAATGTCAATACTTTTTAATATGTTTCAGTTCGACATTTTATACAGGGAGATTATCCGCTGCGGACAATAACTCTTCTACTTTTCATTTAATATTCAATGATGATAAATAACATTTAATTGCATTCGTTTGGCTTTTTTTATTTCGAAAATAAGAAAATATATACCGGGGTGAGATTTTACCCATGACAACATTAACGTGATTTTCTTTGATACTTTTTTTAAAAGTTCAAATATTTCGTCTACTCGCGGGTTATTTATAATCGGAGTCTCGTCATGTTAATTACGTGAATAACACGTGCTCCTCCGAGCGGATCGAATGTTCACCGACGGCCACTGTCAGTGCCACGAGTGAACATCCGGAGCGGACGGGATGCTGAATTAAAAAACAAGACGAAGTGAACGGGACGCGGACAACGATACATCATGCGTCTCCATACATGTCAAATTGTTTATTATAGAAGAGACTTTGATACGGCAATATATATTCGAAGATTTAACATTTAATACGTACTTTTATTTTTTCTGCTCCTCCCCCCCTCTCCCCCGCTCTTTTTAGACCACCGGGCATAGTCTGGCATAGAGATGGCAACTGTCATTGCAGCACGGACATAAACCGCCTGAAAGTGGATGT
This sequence comes from Harpegnathos saltator, assembly GCF_003227715.2. Taxonomy (NCBI): domain Eukaryota; kingdom Metazoa; phylum Arthropoda; class Insecta; order Hymenoptera; family Formicidae; genus Harpegnathos; species Harpegnathos saltator. The sequence goes on along the minus strand of NW_020230073.1, from coordinate 31,816 downwards.
AGCATGGACTTCCACCATATGCAGATTTTACCACCGAGACTTGAAAGTGGATGTACTATCGTAGTTCCCCTCTCAAAATGGATGCAGATGGCGTCCTTTCCCAGTGCGGAAAGTCGGTGTCGCAGAAAATGTCGTATTGGCCGCTCTCAGGTTACTCTCTGCTCCCTGTATTTTATTGGTGACAGAAGTGACTTTAGTTCGTCTCGGATTGGGTACAAAGGTAGGTGGTAGTGCAGTCGACTCGGCATCATCATCTGTTAGTCGCCATATTGAACAGTTTCTATTTATCAGTGACTTGAGAAGGTGTTTTGCAGTGTTTTGTATATTTAAGTGCCCAAAAAAGAGTATTTCAGTGTTATATAGGAAGAAAGAAGGACCAACGAAGGACAAAGAGCGTGTGGCGTATATTCATAATCATAATATTGACATTTACTTAAGTATTTATGTATATATATGTGTCATTGTGTCTGTGCATGTATTATAAGCTGTATGTGTATGATGCATGGTAGTTTTATGCATAAAATTTTTTTAACCACACCAGATACATAGCAAAAATGTATTTGACAGTCCGCAGTCTGCAAGTGGGATGGGAAAAATATGATGCATTAAACTTTCTTGTAATTAATTTTACTTTTATTGTAAAAAATATAACTGTTTGAAATAATATTTGTAAACATGGCAATAAAAAAATACAAAATAAAAGTTGTAATAAATATATGTAGTTTTATATTTATATTGTGTTTCTAAATATGCATATTGAGTTATGTAGTTGTATATAGTTGTATGCCGCTGATATCTATAATTTTGTATTTTCTATACAATTATTTTATAAAATTATACAGACATAAAAATTCTATCATTTCATTTTACCTAATAATTTTGAAATTATACATATTACACAACTCAATATGCATATATATAATCTTGTACAAATGTGAACGTAGAAAAAGAAATATTTTAAATAAGTATTTTACAAAACTTTATTTTTATGTCTACTCATACGTGCTAATTAATAGGGCAAAATAATGATTAATTAGCATGTATAAGTAGACATAAAAATAAAGTTTTGTAAAATACTTATTAAAAATATTTTTTTTTCTGTGTTCACATTTGCACAAAACAGTATATACAAGGTGTCCCATTTAACCTGACAAATCGTAATATCTGGAAAACTACATGTCGGATCAAAAAAGTGGGTAATGAAATTTGTTCGTCTCGAAGGGGGACATCCATGATATCAAACTCGATCTCCCACCCCTCTCCCGAGGAGTGGGGGTGGGGGGCAACTTTGAAATCTTAAATGGGAACCCCCATTTTTTTTATTGCAGATTCGGATTCTACGCCACGTGCGTAAGTTTCGTCCGAAACTTTTTTTTTATTCGTGATAGATGGCGCTGTAATCGCAAAAAATTAGATTTTCTGCAATTCTCCAGAATTTTTAGCAACATTTTATGTCATTGCTAGAAGTTTTCCGTGCGGTCTTGAAATATTTCTTCCCTAATTGTGGGCAGTGCGTTGCGAGAAAGATATGAAGATCAAGACGGAAGAGATTTTGGCTTACCGATAAGATCTGCTGCTCGCCTCGTGCTTCCTCTTGTGGCGCGTACGCATCGATGGTGCGACAAAGACGGAGAGCGATTGATCGTCTATGCTTGTCTAACTTATTATCTTGTAAGGGGAAGTAGAGTGAGCAAGAACCGTGCACGCTTTGCTGTTACCGTTAGGACGGATGTAGTGTGCACACATTTTCTCAGGGGGCGCGTCGGAATTCGGCAGAAAAAGCGGCCCGGCGTAATCGGCCCGTGGCCGCTTTCAAGTTTCTCTGTTTTGTATTAGGTCTGTTTTTTTTCGAAAGACTTTTAAATTAGAGCAAGTTGAAGTGAAACAGATATATTCTCTCTCGTTCTAACTTATTGCACTAGTGTGCACTAGTTCAAAAATTCTTCGAAAAAAATTTCTTTGAAAACAAATCTATTCTTATTGGCCATTGTCAAGTTCCATCACTGCAGCAACCGTAGGAGAGTTCTCTGATTGATTAATATCGCAATATTATCTCCCTAACATAACCAATCACAATGCGATCCACCTTCGATTGCAACGTGATCGAACGAGAGCAACTTGCAATCTTCGAACCGTCACCTGCTACCATCTGCAGATAACTTTGTGCGATACTTGTCTTTAAAGGTCATTCTACAATACGCATTGTAAGTTGTAAGCCGTAAGAATTGGCGAATCACAGTCGATTATTACAAAAATAATCGGTTATAATTGGTCAGTTCTTACGACTTACAACTTACGACACGTATTGTAGAATGATTTTAAAGCGTCGTCTACAATGGCAGTAAGCAGTAAGAAGTAAGCGTAAGCGGTAAGAAATAAACTAATCACAGTCGATTATGACAAAAATAATCAACTGTGGTTGGTCCATTTCTTACTGTTCACGCTTTCTTCTTACTGCTTACGGCCATTGTAGACCACGCTTCAGGTCATCATACACAAACTTAAGCAGTAAGACGTAAACAGTAAGCAAATCGACCAGTCACAATCGAAATTGAAGGACGCCATTTTAAAACTTACGAGAGTAATTGATTGTGATTGGTCAGTTTCTTTACTGCTTACGTTCATTTGTGTGTGATGGCCTTTAAGGCCAGAGCATAAACTTCTGCATAACGCATAATACACAATGCATAAGAGAATCAACATATCAGAGTTCTTCATTTCTGTCCTGAGGAGGGAAATGAAGAAAACTAATTGGTTTATTCTCTTACGCGTTATGTATTATGTGTTATGCAAAAGTCTATGCTCTTGCCCATACTCTCTCTTTTGAGCCACCATCTTGAATAAAGGTGGACGTCCGTTGAATTGACGCCGTAAATTTTTCTTTAAAAGGAATACCTCTCTGCATATTATTAAATGTTTATGAATAAACAGCGTCGCTTATATCAAAGCAAAACAGGTAATGATCGACGATTCTTCAGGCATCTGTCATTTCTTCGATTTCTGTTTTTATGAAAAGATGCGTCCTGAAGAGATGTGGATCTATTGTGTTTTGGGTCTCGTGCGATCGTGTTGTTTAGTGTTGCATTTAGCGTTAAACGCGGTCCTTAAATTAATTGTCTCATATGAAGTTTGGGAGAATTGCAAGAGTAGAAATTATATAATCATAATTTTTTAATTTATATGTTTATATATATTTAAAAAAGAACAATTCAATAAGTTGCGATAAGTTGTTATAATTGAAAACAATTGAGAATGATCAAATCCGTAATAAGCTATAACGATTATTTTTGTCATATTGAATGCAATATTGTATATATTATTTATTTTTTTCATGATTGCTTATCTCCATGCAAACATAAATAATATGTATGTATTGTGTATATTATTTATATCTTATATACATATAAATAATATATATAATACATACATATTATTTATATGTTTGCATGGAGATAAGCAATCATGAAAAAACACTTGATTCTTACACTGAAAATGTCTAGCATATGTCTAAATCAATTGATGAACATGCTTGATTGCAGTTGATAGCAATAAACGAGTGTTCAAAGCCAATATAAAATCAGAAGTTTGCACTCGTTAGAAGCCCGACTTTGCACGCGATATGTTGAAACTTCGTCGGTAGGAATTGTTCAGCCGATTAAAGACGCGATTGCATCAATGTCATCCAGCCCAGCGATCGCGTTCAATACTTCAGTATTAAACGATCGAAATTGCTCCACTTTCCATTTCCTTTCCTTTTCGCAGATATCGATATGGTAAGAATCAAGTGTTTTTTCATGATTGCTTATCTCCATGCAAACATATAAATAATATGTATGTATTATATATATTATTTATATGTATATAAGATATAAATAATATACACAATACATACATATTATTTATGTTTGTATGGAGATAAGCAATCATGAAAAAAATAAATAATATATACAATATTGCATTCAATATGACAAAAATAATCGTTACAGCTTATTACGGATTTGATCATTCTCAATTGCTTTCAATTATAACAACTTATCGCAACTTATTGAATTGTTCTTTTTTAAATATATATAAACATATAAATTAAAAAATTATGATTATATAATTTCTACTCTTGCAATTCTCCCAAACTTCATATGAGACAATTAATTTAAGGACCGCGTCTAACGCTAAATGCAACGCTAAACAACACGATCGCACGAGACCCAAAACACAATAGATCCACATCTCTTCAGGACGCATCTTTTCATAAAAAGCCTTATCGCCTTCTTACAACTACCATCGGTCTCGTTATATGTTACGATATATCGTTATATGTTACGATACATCTTCAAAAAATTACGAATTTATCGCTGTGAAAATCCTAAACGCTTCATGGAAAACGAAGGTAGTCCGTACTTGATCTTGTTATAAAAATATAAATTTTCAAAGTAAATTTTTATAAATTCACAAGAGTGATGCAGCTATTTCTCTTTGCAGATATATAACCGTTTTTGTGAGCGTCTTTGTCACGATTCGATATTTCGAGTTGTGTTTTCCAAGAATCGCCGTGGATCGTGCCCCATCCCCGTGAAAATTCTGAGCAGCAAGATGGTAAGCGGCGTGGTTCCCGCGCCACTTCCCGCACATCCTCTTGTCATTTGGGATGCTCCCCTCTGCGGTGTCTAATGTCATCAACCAATCACGCCGCACGACATACAAAATATATTAGTATTTTCGAAATATTACGAGTCGAAATACGTGCAATGTGTTCATTAAACAACCGGATTCATTGGACAGCGTAAAAATGAACTCAAATTTAGGCATCGACGCAAATCGATAAAGCATCTCTCATATCGCTTTATTTCCATATATACATTTTTTCCTTTTTTATAATCAATAGTTCTCTACAATGGAATATTTCAGACTTTTTCAATGTTTCATTTTATCGCCTAGTCTCAAACGTAAATTTGAGTTTCGGAAAGCATACAGTGCAGAAAATAACTGCCAACTAGCGGCGTTCGAGATTCACTTCACGCTATTAGACTTCCAATCTCTCTGGTAGCGCATATTGATCCACATACGTTTTCCAACGTACGTAATGTTTCATAATCACTGATGTTTCATGATCAAGTTGTATCTGTTATCGTGAGCCGAAAATGTCGCTTGAAGCGCGAACAAGTGCGAGTTTTACGGCTCTGCGTTATCAATCCAGGCTCTCCTCATGACCTATACAACGGACTGTACCCAGAACGGATGCGGGGACGGATCGGTGTCACGTGAACCCTCCGGATATACCAGCTTCCTAGTCTTGCTCACCTACTTTATCGCCATTTCGTTTCATCGGAAACGTTCGGAAATCAGCCGCGGCGGGAAAATGCGACGGACGTTGCCGAAATGCATACCTGCCATTTTCTCGATTGCCGAGCATCCTCGCATTAATATCTTAATCAGTTTAGCACTTGTTTCACTCATTAAATTCTACGTGACTTTGTTTCGAAATTTATTGAAATTCTACCGATAAATGTTAGATTTTTTTTTTATAATTTTGTATTATGTATAATTGTAAGAACAAAAGAATACACCTAGACCTTATCTGTTTCTTAAAATAAAAAAATTATGATTTATATCATGTATGTACAATTTTTCATCAAATAATTGTTTGTTTATTCAAAAATTTAATTATATAAAAACAGTCCAGAGATTTATCTAGATATATAACAATTTAATATAGAAAATTATATACCATTGTATTTTCTTGCAGGATATTATCAGGATGAAGAGATTGTCGAGGAAGTATTTCAGTAGGACTCTTATGGACGCCTTTATCGAAAAATCCAGCGCTAATGACATCGGCTCAGGTAATGAGGGAGGGAGTGGTAATGAGGTAGTTCCGGAGTCGACGATTTTGAACTTTTCATGAAATCGCTGATGGTCGCCGTGTATGCGAATGTCCGTTAATCTTTAACAAGAATCTCTCGCCGGTAATGCAACGTTAATGGAAAAAAAATTTGCGCCGTAATTACATAAAAGTGCGCGGCGTTTTGTTTTCGTGTCGATAGCGTTTAATTCGGGTTAACGCTTCGAGAGCTTGCGGATGTCCCTTTCGTTGATTATACAATGAAGAGATCGAGTCGGATACCCGAAAAAAAATTTTCGACGATCATGCTGAAAACAAAAAGATTCGCAAAATTACTTCCCGAAAAGTTGCCACCATCGTTTCGTATTTTGTATCGAACGAACACGCAATGTTGACAAAAAAATCCGGTAGACTTCATTCTAATCCACAAAAATCTCTCCCCTTCGTGCTTTCACGACGCGACTGTCATACCATGAAGACCGAAATTCCCGAAATCGCCGAGTCTCCCATTCTACCGGCGCGATAACGGCCCACGAAGAACAGGGCGCGCGCATGCTGGAAGATTTTGACGAGATGACGGTGGGCCAGTATTGCACTATAGGGAATCGCGAGAGACGTAAGGCAGGTCTCGAGAGCAGAAAGGCGGGAATAAGAGAGCGAGAGAAAAAAATGCAGCCGCGAACGCGCAAAAGAGAGGGAGAGAGGGACGGCGTTAGGGAGGCAAAGAGATAGATGTCAACTTGATGATGATATACTGTTGCGATCTTGGTGACCCCCTTTCTTCTCCGCCGTCACCTTCTGTCCCTCTCTTCCTCCATCACCTTCTCTCTCTCTTTCTCTCTCTCTCTCTCTCTCTCTCTCTCTCTCTCTCTCGTTTTTTCTCACTCATCAGTAGCGTATGTACTAACAGATAACGCATATCGTAGGTGTTGGGGGCGGCGGAGGGCATAAGGGCGCGGAGGCGCAGGCAGGTTGGCGGCGGGGGAGAAGGAAAAAAGGGGGAACCCCTGATTTTCTTCCTGTACGACGATTTCAGCCACTGCCGGCTGACGCGGCGCACACGGAAGATCTGACACTGGACCGATCGCAGACCGATTACAGTATCCCGCGGGCAACACTCGCGATCGCAACGCAGAGAGTCTCTCCCCTGTCTCTCCCTTTGGTAACACGCGTGTTCAGTCAGTATCAGCCGCGTTTAAACAATCACGGACTATCATCGGCGATCCTTGCCCTCGTGCACCAGCTCCCGAGATCATCCGCCCGGAAGATCATCGGTTCCGCCGTGATTCCGCCGTGTCTGGGAAATCTCGCCGCTGGACTATCGAAACTCTACCCTGAGACCCTGAGAAAGCCTGCCGTGCGAAACGTGCTCGGTCGGCTGAGAATCCAAGGAGGATTTCCGCGGAGAGCCGCCGAAGAGTCGTCTCAGATCGCGTCCGAGCCCGAAGACGATACGATATTGCTCCGCCGGCGGTGAGCGCGAAACTACGCTTCGCGCGACCATCAAGAGTGCTCACAGGAAGTGCAGTGTGTAAAAACAAATCAGACTCATTCCGCTCATCGACGACGAGGTGTCGTCGCGCTATCACAGATCGGCTCGCTCGCGGCTGTTTCGAAGGCGCCGGAAACTTCCACATGAGGTTCCATCGTCGGATCTAGTGAGGTTCGTAGGTCGATATGACGAAAATGCCAAGCTTTGTTAGAAACGATACGAAGCCTTTAAACAATTAATCAATTGGCAGTAAGTCACGTTCTACAACGTGTGTTCCTCTGAGCAGGTCGTAAGATGTCAAATTTGATGAATTGACATGAAGAAGAAGTAAAAGTAGCAATTGTTAGCTAACAACCTTGGCACGATCGAAGCGAGCCAATTTAACGCAACTGACTTATTAACGCGTAAACCAACTTATTGCCACTAACGTATAATGTGATGAGATACGTATGCCATGTAAATTTAGCGACAGCTTGACTTAAGTTAAGGCGTTAAATTGCTCTGATGTGTCACGTGCTTCTCGAGCAATTTAACTGTCAAGTATACTGCATCGAGGGCACGTGCCTTAAGGTACTTCGAACTGTCAAGTCCGACACTCCAATGTCACGTGTTCGCTATCAGCTCGCCCAGCTCTCGATCTGCGCGCGACGCACGAATCATAAAAAAGAGAAACCTCGTTCGACGTTCGCCTCAGGGAATGCATCTCGTCGGGAAGTTTGCTCGCGGTGTTTCAGTTTTCTTTTTCGGCGAATCGCGTCAATACGTGCGATACGAGGGATGACGATGGAAATGCGTCGGTGCGTTGGTCGCAACACGCGGAACGACACATCCTCGGCTAATTAGAATATAGCTGTTTTTTATGAGCGTGGAAGAGGAAGAGGGAGCCGAGATGGGTAGCGGTGGTGGGAAGGGAGGAGCAAGGAAACACGCACCATCGCAATATTTATTATACGAGCCCTCCTGCCGGACATTCGTATTTAACGGGCCGCACCAATGGCGTCCACCCTCCTCCTTCGGCCTGCTCGGAGGATTTGCTTGCTGCTCTTCTTACAGGATTCCGCGTCTCCGGTGCACCCTTCACACGAGCTCTTTGCTCGATATGCTTGATCGGCCAAAACCTGCATCATTGTATGTCGCGTTCGCGGTAGAGGAAAAGGTCCGATAAATGCAAATTGCTGGAAATCATTTTCGCAGATACGCTTTCGAGCGCTAATGACACTAACGAGGTGAACGCTAAAATTCAAAGCGATTAACACTTTTAATAACGGCTGATATTTCACAGGTATCGAGACATTAATTTTTTTTTCTGTAGCTATAAATAATTCGGAACGAACATTAGCGGAGATTGTTGTGACTATTTATTTTTTTTTTTCATTTTTATTTTCACGGATTCCTTTACTTCTTATCGGTACGCGTGTTTGTCTGAAACTTTAGTTGACAATTGAAGATACATGTTTTCACATTTTCTTTTCTTTCTTTTATTTCGATATTTGTGCGTCTTTTTATGATCGCGGTATCATAAACGTAAATCCGCATATACGCAGAACCGGCGTGTATGCGGGATGTCGCAATCGGTGTATTTAAATTCGAATTATAAGCTGAGGATTTATGCGCGATTATAAACTTGATTTCAGTACCTTGACTTATCGCGAATCAGATGGGGCCCTTTAACGAAGACTATTGAGACGCAATGCGCGGGCACAGCCTAATTATCTAATAGAAGAACTCTTAGCCGGCCGCTCGCAATAGTCCTCTTCAATGCTCACGACAATCAGCCCGCCTTTCACCTCTTCTCGCAGCTCTCTTCGAGAGCTTCCCATTCATCTTTGACCCGAACGCTTAATCGTTTTCCGCAGATTTTCCACGGGCGACAGAAAACAGAGGAACATCCGTAGTTTCGGAATGAGGACTCGGTCAAAACGTTTCAAGGCGGAAGAGACGGCGACTTCGATGCTGCAATTTTCAGAACTGACTCGAACATTCGGATGATATTTCGCGATATTTCTATTCGTGCGATACTAGTTGCGAAAATTTTTGCTGCTTTTCCTGTAGTTTAAAAATCGAAACAAAACGGCTATGTTCGAATCCTACGAAAAAGAAATCCTACATGGAATATCGAAATTTTCACCGTCATCCCAGTTGCGTATACAGGTGATCCACTAAAAATAAATTGGAACACCGCGAACAGATCGAGATCGAGCTGATCGGGAACACGTGACATTGGAGTGCTAAACTTGACAGTTTGAGGTACCTTAGGGCACGGGCTTTCGATATAATATTGACGGTCAAATTGCTTTGAAAGTCACGTGAATCAGAATGATTTAATACCTTAATTCAAGTCGAGTTGTCATCAAATTTACATGACATATGTATTTTTTGCATTATACGTTAATGATAACAAGTTAATTTGTCGGTTTCGTTAAATTAGCTTGCTTCAGTTATAGTAGTCAACTAATAATTGCTGTTTTCATTTATTTTCCACGCCATATAATCAAATTGACTTCTTACGGCTAGCTCAGCTGTATTCTGAATTCTCGAGCTTAAAATGTATTCTTTGAAGCGTTTTAATAGACGCTCGTATATTTCAGCCACTGAAATGTTCCGGATTTCTCTCGTACTATGCTTTCAAGAATGTAACTTGTAATATTCGCTCCGCAGATACTGTGTTATGTCTCACAATCACTTTTGCGTTTGAAACGACGCTACTCGACAATCAGCTGGAGTGCGCACACGAGTAAAGAACACCGAGAGAGAGAGAGAGAGAGAGAGAGAGAGAGAGAGAGAGAGAGAGAGAGAGAGAGAGAGAGAGAGAGAGAGAGAGAGAGAGATTACGAGTGGGCCCTCCACATAAGCCCACAAACATGACAGAGGCATCACGGGATCCTGAAGTAGCTGATTCAGAAAACCCTGACAACGGTAGGACAGCGTTGAATCTGACTTGTTCGACGACCAATAAGAGCAAACCTCTTCCGGATCGTGGGACATGGAGCACCAAATTGGATTTCATCCTCAGTGTGGTAATGCATTATTATTGTTAAGTATGTTATCCATATATTTAAAAAATATAGCGTAACTGTGCCTCGATTCAAAGTGCCGACGAAGTCATGCCATGTAAACAAAATGTTCAAGCATATGACACTCAAGTGAGTGAGATGTTAAAAAATATGTATATATATATTTTTTTACAAGTTTTTATATATAATTATATTTTTTAATAATTTTATAATTATAATTTTTATAAGTATATAATAATTTGATATTTTGCATTTACATAACATCAGACTAAAAAGTTTTTACCTTGTGATATTGCTACGTCTGCTACTTATTCAAGGTTGGCTTGGCGATCGGTCTCGGCAATGTCTGGCGATTCCCATACCTCTGCTATAAGAATGGCGGTGGTGCCTTCCTCATCCCCTATTTTCTGACGTTGTTCCTCGCTGGTATTCCCATGTTCTTCATGGAATTAGCTCTCGGCCAGATGCTCACGGTGGGCGGCCTCGGAGTTTTCAAGATAGCACCCCTCTTCAAGGGCATCGGTTACGCCGCGGCCGTTATGTCCTGCTGGATGAACGTCTACTACATCGTCATTCTAGCTTGGGCGATTTTCTATTTCTTCATGTCGATGCGCAGCGGTGAGTACATTGAAATTTATCCACTACGTCAGCTGTCTTTGGTGAGAATAATTCTCTGGTTCATACAAATTCACAAGAACAAACGATAAATGATATTCATTGAATGTTACGTGATATATTTTTCATTCCATTCGTAGAATTGCCTTGGGGAAGCTGCAACAACTATTGGAACACCAAGAATTGCGTGAACCCTTACGACAGGAGCTCATTGATCTGCTGGAGCCAGGTTTCAGCGAGAAACCACAGCGTCGTCAAAATGTGCACGGTCAATCAGGTTAATCTGACAGTAACGGAGCTGACGGATCCTGTGAAGGAGTTTTGGGAGTCAGTATAAATAGAATTTTTCATTTCTTCTCGAGTACATAAGACGCGCAATTTGTATAGTTTTTTTTATCGCCAGGCTTATCGTCAGGCACAGTTGCTCTCTTGAAGCGTCGTGATCCTTTGCATTATTTGTCCATGACGGATTACAACCGTTTCTATCTTCCAGACGTCGAGCGTTGCAGATCAGCGAAGGTATAGAATACGTAGGCAATATCCGATGGGAATTGGCGGGCACGTTGCTGTTGGTGTGGATACTCTGTTACTTTTGCATCTGGAAGGGCGTCAAGTGGACTGGCAAAGTCGTCTACTTTACTTCTCTCTTCCCATACGTGTTGCTTACTATTCTCCTAATACGTGGTATTACGTTGCCCGGCGCAATGGAGGGCATTCGATTCTACATCAGTCCAAATCTGTCTAAGCTCCGGGAGTCCGAGGTAAATTTACTTATCCTCTCTAATCTGTCGATTCTTTAAGTCCACTGACTAAAAGGCTGACTGTTCTATAAATCTTGTATTTCTATAATATATCAATTGATTATGTTTACATTTTCAGATTACTAATTTTTTTAATTTTCGTGTTTTAATTTAATTTATAACGGCAATTGTGTCAAATTAAATTTATAGGTGTGGATCGACGCAGTGACGCAAATTTTCTTTTCGTATGGACTCGGCCTCGGTACCCTGGTAGCTCTTGGCAGTTATAACAAATTCACCAATAACGTCTACAAAGACGCGCTGATAGTCTGCTCGGTTAATTCATCCACCAGCATGTTCGCGGGCTTCGTGATATTCTCGGTGGTGGGTTTCATGGCACACGAGCAGCAGAAACCGGTAGCCGAAGTAGCCGCTTCCGGACCGGGCTTGGCTTTCCTCGCTTATCCCTCCGCGGTTCTTCAGTTGCCGGGCGCGCCACTCTGGTCGTGCTTGTTCTTCTTCATGTTACTGCTCATCGGACTTGACTCCCAATTCTGTACTATGGAGGGCTTCATCACGGCTATGGTATTTCCTTGAAGAACGCAGTAGCTCTATTTCGTAGTCATGATTTTCCTTCTTTAATTGTTTAACACGCATATATATGTGAATCGGAATTAATCAATCGATTGCTTCCTCTTCAGGTGGATGAGTGGCCTCAGCTGTTACGTCGTCGTAAAGAACTCTTTATCGCTCTCGTGTGCGCCCTGTCCTATCTTATCGGATTGTCGTGCATCTCGCAGGGTGGCATGTACGTCTTCCAAATTCTCGACTCGTATGCCGTCTCCGGCTTCTGCCTATTATTCCTCATCTTCTTCGAGTGTATATCGATCAGCTGGGCGTTCGGCGTCAGTCGATTTTACGACGCTTTGCGCGATATGATAGGATATTACCCTCTTATGTGGTGGAAATTCTGCTGGACTGTTACCACGCCGATGATCTGCGTTGTAAGTACAATATATAATATCACCGTAGATTTGGGAAAATCAGTAGCAGCAGGAAGTAAAATTTCCTGCTTTCAAGAGTATAACAATATCAAACTCTCCTTCGTGTCCGTTTAGGTCCTTCTTAAGATTAGCGGCGCAATAATGATGTATGAAAATTATAACAAATAATGGAAATTTTCTGCATTCCCTCGAGTCTATGAAAGTTTAATTTTTTCGTTTGACATCAAGCGAGTTTTATTTTAACGGAATTTTAACTGGTAAATTGCTTAAAATGATGTATAAAATGTTGAATGGTTAAAATCAGGGCGTGTTCGTCTTCAATCTGGTTCAGTGGACACCTGTGAAGTATTTGGACTATGAATATCCTTGGTGGTCACATGTATTAGGTTGGTTTACGGCTCTGTCCTCTATGCTCTGTATACCTGGATATATGGTCTACGCTTGGATGACTACGCCGGGCGATAATAGTACGGTAAGTGTAAGCAACCTCATGATAGATTGGCAGAAATCAGCTCACCATTTTTATTTTCTCTTCTAGAAATTCAAATTGCTGATCCAGATAGAAGATGATGTTGCAACCCTGCGGACGAAGATGGGTCAACCGCCAGTCGAACTATCGTCCTTATAATTTTTCTTCGGTCAGCAGCAAGCTCGCATAGTTCGATGATATAGTTGTTTATTATGACCTTGTAAAAGTGAGTGGGAATAGGAATTTATTCTGTAAAGTCGCAAACTCTTAAGTTTTAAGATTGAGGAATAACTTAGAGTTTTTTAAATGTTTTTTCATTCTCCCTATTTTATAGGAATTTTTTAATTTCTTTGACGCAAGTAAATTACTTAATTTTTTAGTAAAAATTATACACATTGGACATTCATTTTCGTATGTTTTTTACATTTTCGTACGTTATTTTGCAAAAAAATTAAGAGACTATTTATATAACGTGTAGAAAAGCGAAGTAGATGTTATCAAGAAGAAACACAGAAAGGCACAGAAGCGCGATCTAATTGTTTCTAAAGCGATTTTTTATTTTAAAGACTAGTAATATGATTTTAAAGGATAAATTCCTGTCAATTCCCTTTAATCCACTTGCAAGATACGATCACGCGGCCGCGATAGGTCTGTCGAAGTCTGTTGTTCTTGATTGAAGATTGACGCGCGACTCGACTCGATTCGACTCGACGCCAGGCGAAGAGCCAGCAATCAAACGAATGCCGGAAACGTACCCGACACTGCCCTCGGCCCCCCTACACCCTCTCAAAAAAAGCTTCGCTGGCTTTGTACATAAATTATTTATTTGTCATCGTAGCGATTATCGATAATGTGTCCGCGCATATCGCGGTAGCCTTAGACGTGTTCGCACTTACGTGTTACGCCCGTACTTTCGTATCAATTTAATGCATTACGCGCTAAGTGCGTCTCCCTTCGAGGATGTGTCAAATGTCAACTCGAAATAAACCGTCGCCAGGTGAGACCATATCTGAAGAGAATATACAATTCCTCACGACCTAGTCGTACTTCACAGCTCGGTCGCGCGACGGTTCGGGATACGCGGGGCGTTTTCTTCCGTAACATGTAATTTCATTATCACGAGAGTTGTTGCAAGCACAACAACGTAGCTGTAGTCGTTGAAAGCCGTCGTTAGAAAAAAAAAAGAAACGACGGCCGAGTTTTTCACCGCTCGCGAGTGGTTCGTATCGTATAAATGTACTGGGTGCTCTCCGGATCCGCTCACAACGGAGCGCACGGACGGACAGACGGACGGACGGTCCGACCCTGCGTACGCATATTTATGCTGCCATAAATATTATAAATAGGCGCGTTTTATTATCGTATCGCTCTTATTTAAATAGCTAGTTACCTAATTTATTTCGTGTACCTGTCGTTAGATCTGCGACGTCGGCAGAGCAGTAGTAGTGGTAGCGAAATATCGAATAACCAAGCGTTCTACAAAAACGTTGCAATATTAAAATTATCATGAGCAAAAGGCGTGATGAATTTACATTACAATGGCGTCTAACAGATTCGAGTGAAATAGAAAATATAACTTTGATATTGTCATAATACATCTCTCACTTGATATTTACACGAAATGTTCAGTGAAGTGTATCGTACACAAATATTGTATATTAACTTTCATAAAATTATGGAATTATATATTTTTTATTTCACTGTCGTCTGTACCATCAAACATGACACAGAATTGCGCGGATATGAACGCGTAGTCATGTAAAGTTATAAATCGTAAAAGATATCGAAACATGCATGTTTGAGTCTTTGCCGGTTGCAGCGTATGTGTAACGCTTAGTGCACGATAATAGAGAGACGTGACATTTATATATATATATATATGTGTGTATATATATATATACACGGATGTGTCCATATAATATTGGAATTATTTATTATTAGAGCTAACGATTCCGATTCATATTGTATTTTATTTTGTTTTACCGATAGTACAAACAATAAATTTCAAGTGTATTAATAAACAATGTTATCATGTATTTGTGTATCGTTACATGTTATTAGCATAAATAATAACAAGAAACAACATTTACATATTTATTATCTCCAAATGAAGTGTCTTCAAACAAGGTAAAATTGAAATAGATCATGTGATTGGTTGCTCGAAAGGCTAGGATATGCTGGTACGCTATATATAAGAACTGTCACGTTCTCCCCCTTCTATTCTTGCATTACCACTTGTAGTCCCTGAAACTACAGAAAGCAGGGGACTGTGTTGCAGCTTGTTGTAGCTGAAAGTTGAATCGAGTTACGTGGAGCATATAAGATATTTATAAATAATTCCGCGAAATGGACACGGAAGAAATTTGTAGTATTAATATTTTCCCGTTAGTAACAATTCCATTCGCGGTACAATGGTCGCCCGACAATCAGATCTCGTTAATTACAGAAGGAGGTGTCCACGTGTTGGCAAGTAGTTTTTGTTTATATTACCACTTTCGGCATGGGTTATACTAACCTTTCTTGACATCGTATTTATACCGAAGAAAACAGTCGAATAAGTAATTTGTATATAATTTTCAAATTTGGTCATTATCTGATACCGAATATGAATAGTTTTTTCAAGCAATGTTACATGTATGTACATATACATGTATATACATATATATGTATATACATATATCTGCATATATTTATACATATATATTTATATGTATATACATGTATATACATATAAATACAAAAATAATTAAGTCAACATGTCACAAGTTCGCTGCCTTAAAGTAATGTACATTTTTATTTTTACAGGAATTGCAACCTTCTCCCATGTCCCCCAATCCAATTGTCAAGTTCACCCGGTCATTTGTCAATGCTACTGATATTTTGCCAGCATGTGCGTTTGAAAATGAGATAGAATCCATGGTGTGGAAATTAGAACGCAAAGAAGTATATTCTCTCCTCATGGAAGAGGCAATAACACCAAAGTTAGAAAATGTAAATGATACTGTCCTCAGGATAATCAAAGTTGAATGGTCACCAAAAAATTTGATTTATCCGAGTCAGTGTATATTAGCCATATTAACTGCAGCGGGAGCGATTGAATTATTGCATAAAGTTTCCAACGAATGGTATTCTATATGTGACATATCAGCTCTAAGGTTGAATATCGTGCAAAAGACTATTAAATCAAGTCTTAATAAATGTGTGAATTCTCCCAACAATGTGAACAAGTATGTTAGAATAACTGATAGCATGAGAATGTTACAAGCTTGCTCAATGGCATGGAGTGAGCTTTTCCAAGTGGAAAAAAATTCCTTTGCATACTTTGCTGTTGCTTATCGCAGTGGTGATATATCAATCTGGAAGATTCACAGAATTTCAGATTTCAAAGTAGGTTTGAAACCTACTCTAGTTTGTAGAATAGAGTTGAAAATTACAGTAAAAATCAATGTATTGTGCTGGATCAGCATCAACGAAAATGAACACTTGCTCATTGTTGGATATATTAACGGGTGTATTTATGGTGTAAAATTGATATATGACACTAACAGCCTAGAAATTGAATCAATAGTAAAATATACTGATAATGACCGTATAGCAATTAATTACATCCATGTCATTTATAAAGATAAATCAAGTATAAAAATTCTTGCTGTCAAAGGTGTCTGTCTTTTACTTTTATGCATAAATTGGACAGGATTATTGAAAAATATACAATATCTGCGAACAGAAGGATTCAATATTACAGGTTTGTATATTTCCACAAATATATCATATTTCCATAATATATCATAAATATAAAATATATACATATATATATTTTTTTTGTATTGTGTGTGTGTGTTTTGTAGTTAATTTATAATCATACTTGTATGTTTTATATTATATAGATATTACTTGCTTTTTGTCACCAAAACAAATATGAAATATACATTGTTTCAGGTATAAGCTCTATTACTGCTGAAAAATTCTTGATTAGCACCCAGCAAGCTCACATCTTTATTCTTGATACACGGTCAAATGATTTAATGTGTATTGACATCACAACTCACTTGCCACAGATGCGTGTTCAATATTTAGGACTTGCCCACTCGCCAAATAAAGTTATGTTTATAAATATAACTAGTCCAAATATGGTATTTGATCATTTGCTAGTGAGGGAACCAACTACAATACACATATTCGCTTTAAAAGGTGCAACTTGGGATCCATTAGCCATTATTAATAGTAGTACAAATCTCAAAAATATTTGGGACTGTATAGAGGTGCTCCGAGTGAAAGCTGCCAAAGCAGAAGACCCAAGTACTGTGTTATGTCCGACAATAAATAAGCTGGAATCATCACCGCTGTATGACTTGCAAATATCGATGTGGTTGACAGTGATGATAAATGTATGTAAAGTTAAGAAGTCGATTCCAAGTATGGATCACATAAGGCAAAGTAAGATATCGCAAGAGCTCCCATTGATATTTATACATTCCGCTTGTGCATATCTTAATAATTTAGTGAGGAGAAAGGTCATAGATGAACAAAAACGTGCTGCAACTTTGCTGAGAAAATACTTGAAAGTATACCTCGCAAATGAAGCAAATGAAAAAGACGAGAGAGATGAGAAAGCACGTCAGTGTGCTCGGGAAGCATTAAAAAAAACCAATTACTGCACTATCGTGACGGACAAATGCGATTTGTGTCGCGAGAAAATAGATGACCTTTCATGGGCCGTCACGTCGTGTCCGTCGGGTCATAAGTTACCTAGGTGTGCAATGACATTATTACAGATCATGTCTTTGGAATATCTGGTCTGTCGAATATGCGGACAGATGTTTCATTCGTGTTTGATGCAAGAGAACGAAGAACCATGTTGTCAGTTTTGCGACATCCCTCTTGTACATAGCGAGTACGCTCTCGACCTGGAGACATCGGAGTTATACGGAAGAAATTTGTCGCAACTGCGAGTCAATGTTGCGGAATCGTCCAAGGAACAAGACTTAGAAGAGCCGCACAAGAGGCAAAGTAAAAACGATAAGTGGGACACTTTGGATACGTACGCGATAATTGTCAATAACGGTGATAACGAATCGGATCGAATTACGGAAACGTGGAAGGAATTTTAATAATTATTGCAAGACATTTGTAAATACTGGATATTGATTATTTTCAAACAATGCATTCTAAATATATTTATTGTACATATAGGAGACTATTTATTATAAAAATGAATATTCTAAGATTTGTTAAAAGTTGTGACTCTTAAACTGCTCCACTTGCAAATATCAGGCGTTTATATATTTATATGCTTGTAATTATTAACAATCCAATTTTAGAATACAAAGACATAGCAAATACAATTAGAGACTCTGATAGGATCAAATATTGAATACTGTATGTTAAACATTGTGTATTATTTTTTAATTATGTTTATTGTAGTATTTATACATCAAATCACTATTACTTAAGAATATACTGCTCAGGATGTGATATAATTTGTGGGAAACTGTCTCTCTCTTCCTTTGGTATATGATCTAATCGAATAGGGACATGTCTCAGTTGTTTGATTTGATTAGATACATTTTTCAATACATCTTCAGGTACTTTATCATCTGGAAATATATGTAGCCTTTGCATTGTGTACCGTCGTTGGAGATTTTTCGGCAATGCTGAATACACAGCTTTCTCTACAATCTGATTAAATTTCATATACAATTGATTAAATAACATACAAAATCATATCTTATGTGTATATTATTTTATCACTATAATATTCTTAATTACCAAAGTTGGATCCTTCTTATGTAATTCCCATGCAAGTGTCCAAGTATCACCTCCATGGTAAGTGGTATGGTGAAAGTACACACGTTTGCGCCATTCATCTCCACGTAATGCAATTTCCTTGCTATTTATTACTACTACATGATCGCCACAATCATCTATGAAAGAATTATTGAACAATATTAGAAGTTAAAATAAGTTTATTTGCTTCCTCTTTATTACATGTTTCTTATTACGTAACAGAATGGTATTTAATACAATTTTTATATTTTACAAGAAATATGAAATTAAATAAGATTTTTTAACATTAAAATATCTAATGATATATATAGTTTGTTAGATTTTAAACAATTATGAGTCACATTTTATTTCATTAATCTAATATCAATAGTTGCAAAAAAGAGGCAGCTTTTATATCCAATTTCTTCATTTAAAAACTATTCAAGTTAAATGTTTAGTTGTAAACAAAGTAGATAAATGTCTTTACTACTTAAGTATTAAAAAATTTACAATTAATTCTTATATAACATGTAAATATCTTATAATAGAGATAATTGAATGAAATAATACTTACTCATTGGATGATATATTGGTTTATATAATCCCATAAGATAGATCTTTAATAAATTTGCACTTTTGTATGGATCTTGCCACAATGCATCATATATATGCCAAATTCGAGAAAATGTGCCCCAGTGCTGAGAATAAATCATATACAAATTACTAAATATATGTGTATTATATTATAAAATATTAGCTTAGAATATGCAATGAAGACAAATGATGTTCTTATGTTGTAAGAAATGTTTATAGAAATAGTCAGACTTAATGTTGTCTATGATCGTACCTGTCCTTTTCGAACAAGTGACATGATAATTTCCAACAATAACTTTTATTTACTTGTTATAACAAACAACAGAATTAAATGCTAAGTAAAGCTAAGACTCCATGCATGCGGTAAGCTGCGGCAAATGCTGCGATGACCAATCAGGAGGGAGGCGCAAGTCCGGTTGCGGCAAGCTCCGGCATGCGTCTGTCTCCTGATTGGTCACCGCAGCCGTTTGCCGGAGCTCACCGCATGCATGGAGTCTTAGCTTTAGCTTTAAACTTCGCATTGCAGCGGTTCCCAATCGGATAAATAGGCTGCGTTCCGATATTCACTGCCAGTACTGAAAATATATAGTTTATGTCACATATATTATAGATTTTCAGTGCTGGCAGTGAATATCGTGGTCTGTTCTGTTTAGCTGCACTGCGGAACTAGTGCAATAAGTTAGAATGAAACAACTATATTTTTTCTCACTTTTGGTCTGTTCTTTGTAGCTGCACTGCTGAACTGGTGCAATAAGCTAGAGTGAGAAAACCTATATTTTGGCAGAGAGAAACCTGAGAGCGGCCAACACGGCATTTTCTGCGACACCGACTGTCCACATTGGGAAAGGACGCCATCTGCATCCATTTTGAGAGGGGAACTACAATGCTACATCCACTTTCAGGTCTCGGTGGTAAAATCTGTATGTGGTGGAAGTCCGTGCTACATCCCCTTGCAGGAGATTTATGTCCGTGCTGTAACCACAGTTGTTATCTCTATGTCAGATTATGCCCGGTGGTCTAAAAAGAGCGGGGGAGAGGGGGGGAGGAGCAGAAAAAATAAAAGTACATATTAAATGTTAAATCTTCGAATACATGTTGCCGTATCAAAGTCTCCTGTATAATAAACGATTTGACATGTCTGGAGACGCATGATGTATCGTTGCCCGTGTCTCGTTCCCTTTGTCCTGTTTTTCAATTCAGCATCCCGTCCGCTCCGGACATTCGTTCATGGCACTGACAGTGGTCGTTGGTGAGCAATCGATCCACTCGGAGGAACACGTGTTAATTAACGCAACGAGACCCCGATTATAAATATCCTGCGAGTAACGAAATATCTGAACTTTTAAAAAAAGCGTCAAAGAAAATCACGTTGATGTTATCATGGGTGAAATCTCACTCTGGTATATATTTTTTTATTTTCGAAATAAAAAAAGCCAAACGAATGCAATTAAATGTTATTTATCATCATTGAATATTAGATGAAAAGGAGAAGAGTTATTGTCCGCAGCGGATAATCTAACATTTAATAAGAACGAGACAAAATTTACATGGGATGAAATTCCACTCTTTAACGCTATCATGACCTTTAATTATTCTCCAAAAACGGCGTCACAACTTTGACACTCTGTACAATTAGTCACTAACACATTTTCTAATCGTACACATTCCTCTTTAATTAACATAAAGCTAACAAATGTCAAATGTGATGCTTCGACGGAATAATTTTCTTTATTTTCAGTAATCAATAAATGGTAAATCAATGTCGCGTACAGTTGAAAGGTCTCTTCGCATTCTCCTCGTCGTCCCGGAACCTTCAAGAAAAGAAAAAGACGCCCAAGGGCAAGTCTCTCTTGCTTCAACGGTGGGCCATCGAGGCCCGCAATGTTTACATCGCGAACCGATTGTGTTGATCGGCTCGCGAGCGACGACACTTTTTGCCCTTCGTATTATAATACTCGCGCATCTCGTGTATTCGATCTCATTCCATCAACAGCAGCCGTGCGCGACGCGCTCGTCACTTCTGTCTCGTATAATTAAAAAAAATGTATCTCGTCGGTCCTCGAGATACTCAATCGGCATCGCGTCGGCGTCGCGTTGATTAACCGCACGGTCGAATCGCAAGTATCAACATTAGAAGCGTGAGTGAGTGAAATCCGGAGGACTCCAGCAGCCGGGAAACAGGACGCCGGCACCGATACGTCACGTTTTCAGGTATGTGGAATCATTTATTATGTGGGAGGTCTCCGATAACGAGAACGGACGTTTGACGAATTTTCCGGGAATAAGAAGTCGGAATTTCGCGCTCGGCATTCACAATCCGTCATTATCCGACTAGTAATCATGACTATGAATTTGCAATTACTCTCGTCAATCTCTGTCTATCTATTTATTGCGTTGTTATATACAAGAGATATATTGATTCTGACAGAGACGGATAACGATCCATGAACGCGGATCTCTAATTCATTATGTTCTCAACTAAACATTCTGAATAATTCCGAACTGTATGAATATACCGGTCTTGTGTAGAATATTCAACGTCATATCGCTTCTTAGACTGCGACCTTTTTTGTTTTCGGTCAGCGCTTCTTTCAAGTCTGTTTACTCTCGTTACTGGATCTAAATTTAAATGTCCATTCGTAAAGAGTATTTTCGAGAGCATACAACTGTTGTCTCCGCTTCTTGTTGTCATCTTTTTTTGTCAGCTCTTTCAAGAGCTCCAAGTCTTATCTAGACTTTCAATGTCAATAAAGAAAAAAAACCGTAGTGAATATTCTCCACTCATCCCGACCAAACATTCTTTTTCTACCGCAGCTTACCAACCAAGAACGCTAAATTTTTGTTCCAGACGTTGCGGGAAGCAAGTCCGGCGGACGCGGATGCCGCACCGGAAGACCCGGTTCGAGCACAGCAGGGTCGGCCGGAAGGTAAAGTTTACAAGTTTCCTACATATCTGTGCTCAACTCTTTACAATCCTTGTCTTTGCAACTTGTTCCTCATCAGCTCTTTTGAAAACTTCATGTCTCATTTAAATTTTCAATGTTGGAACAAAAATATAAAGATAAAAATTCCATATCAAAATATTTCCGTATTTCCGATTCGTCTCGATCAAAGATATTTTCTCTCTACCGCAGATTATTAACTGGGAAAACTACTTTTCTGTTTCAGTTGTTGTGGAAAGCAACAACAATCCGGCAGATGCGGATGCCGTACCGGAGGATCCGGTTCGGGCCAAGCAGAGTCGGCCGGAAGGTAAAGTTTACAAGTTTCCTACATATCTGTGTTCAACCCTTTACGATCTTTGCCTTTGCAACTTGTTCCTCATCAGTTCTCTTGAAACCTTCAAGTCTCATTTAAATTTTCAATGTTGGAACAAAAATGTAAAGATAAAAAGTCCGTATCAAAATATTTCTATATTTTCGATTCGTCCCGATCAAAGATATACTCTCTCTACCGCAGGTTATCAACTGAGAAAATTATTTTTCTGTTTCAGTTGTTGCGGAAAGCAACAGCATTCGGGCGGACGCGGATGCCGCACCGGAGGATCCGGTTCGGGCCAAGCAGAGTCGGCTTGAAGGTAAGTTTACAAGTTTACTATCTCTTTGTCCTCTGTTTGACCCTTGGCGATCTAGAGCTGGGATATAATTTCCGGCTTGACTTGAATTACGATCGCAGAGGGTAAACTACTCTTTTACTCGCCCGCACTCGTTGGTACAAATCTGATGAGCGAATGTGAATTTTTTGTTACAGAGTTGAAGCGGAACGTGGCCGGCTCTGACTGCAAGTCGTTTCGGTGAGTCAAAATAAAAAGAGAAACAAAATTCTGCATGACGGATGTGGGACTAAAAGATATCGTTCGAGTCAATGCAAATTGCAAATAGATTCTTGCATGTGTGTGTTTGTGAAACGTTGAATAAAATACATTGCTCGAAACAATCAGGGGATTACTTGATCGTATAGCCTGCGTTATATACGAGATTTAAAATACCGAATGATGATGATTCTTTTTTGATATTCAGTTATCTGAATAAGAGATATTCATGTCTACAAACGCGATACCGTCATCAACTACATTATTTTTATTTTTCAAGCGGGCCGCAGAAATATTTAACGACAGAATTATTAGACAATATTCAATTGTCCGCGTAAAATATATTCATACGCATAAATGCCGAAACCATTGGCTACTTTTCTTTTATTTCCTTAAAACAGGCTGTAAAATTATTTGGTAATATTCATTACGATCCCTATTGTCTCGAGTAGCGTATAATGCGCCAGAAATTGCGTAGAAATTGCGCCAGCGCACGCCGAGCTTGAGGTATCCTCGCTCGCGTGCCTTTGAATATCGCGACCGCGGTTATCAATATACGCGTTTTTACCCACGCTGCTAACAAAGAAAGCTTAAATTCTCATTTCGCCAAAGCATCGCGAACGTAAGCTTCGTCGTGACGGAACTATCATGCGTGAAAACTTTGTTCCGCTCTCTCTCTCTCTCTCTTTGTGCTCCCTCGGAGCAACCGGTTTCTAATTGTCTAATCTTTCTTCGCATGCATTCGCGAATATTCTTGTAAATATCGATACTCCCGCATTTTCGCGACTTTTCAGGCGCGAAAAACGCCGTAAAAATCCGTTGAACGAGTCGATAAATTTTCACACGGTTCTTGCTCCTCGCCGATCGAGTTTATAGAGTTCGTTTCGCAGCGCGTAAAAAGTTTCCACCGACGTCGACGTAAAACGTTCGTTAATTGACGCAAATATCGCCGTTCTAATACCGCGTATCGACGACGTCGCGGAAGTGCGGCGAAAGTGTAGCAATCAACGTGGGACGCGCTGCAAGATGGGATGCTGCGCGACATGGAGAGCACGGACATGGACGGACATTGATGGATCTAGTTGGATGCAACGGGACATTATCAATATCGGATCATCATCATCGGTGAGCGTTTGACTCAATGCTCGCAGAGAGCTCTTTTATTATTACATTGTGCATGCCGCAAATTTGCATTGACTTTTGTCGAACGAAAAATATATTCCATAAATTATTGCCATATGTTATGGCCATATATTATTGCCATATATTGTTGCCATATATTGTTGCCATATATTGTTGCCATATATTGTTGCCGTATATTATTGCCATATATTATTGTCATATATTGCCATGTATTCTCGCCACATATTATGGCCACTTGAAATCGCGCGAGCAATCGAGAAAACTTACCGGTAATCGCAAAGGCGCACGGCAGACGTCACGGACGGATGCCAGCAGCCCGTCTCAAGGCTGCCCGATAACAATACTGTTGCTACAATTTAACTTTGAACCACAGCGGCCTCTGGTCGCAGGAAACTTTCTATCGCGGACTAACCCTTTGCGCGGAATGTTCCCGAGAAGAACTCTTGAGATAAACGCTAGTTATAAGCGAACTTGCCTCGTTAGGGCCCCGTCGCAGTATCGTTGTCGTGGAAAATAAGAAAGAAAGGAGTTAAACATCCGACACCATTGTGAAAAGAGGGGCGATGACGTCCCTTCGCGAGTAGAATGTTAGGCCCTTGCGAACGCGAACGTTAAATTCCACCGCGGCTGCGAACGTTCCCCGACTAATTTCTTCGTGAAAATAACACACTCGAATTTGCAACGACGACATAACGGGAATATTTAGCAAGTGCTACCTTGAAATTTTCGATTAGATTATATTTTTCGTCAGCCGTCGTTCTGTCGCCTAGCCCCATTCTTTCGCCCGAGTGCCTCACCAGCTTACTTGTGTTTTACTTCGCCGGCGGCTTGTCCTTCTTCTTCTTCTTCTTCTTCTTGCACGCTGGCAACTGTCGTTAGATCATGTGGGCCGCTCTTGGCTCGAGCAGCTTCGTTACTTTTTCGATACCATCTCGGCGCGTACTCATCCATTACATTTCTGTAATTAATAGCTCGGTTGTTGCGCACATCGCAAAATGATATGGGAATTTTATATTTATCTTAATCCGTTCTATGTCTTCGTGAATTCCTAGGAGCGAGGAATTTGTGAAACACTCTGTACATATGTTTCCGATTGCAATTTTAGTGTTATTTCAACTTCGAATTATTAACTTAAGGAATGCCAACGTGTGTATATATTTATAAAATAAAAATTATTCTAAATTTTTTCACGTCTCGCAATCCTAAGAGACATATATATATATATATGCATATTCGGCCTATTTTCTGTATTAATAGTCTTTGATATCTTCCGATATGTATATACATATTTTGAAACATTTTCTTTGGATATTATATCAAACGGATTTTGCGTGTCACGTAATATCCTTCGGACTGCACGGACATTATTATTTTGATTTCTTTGGTATTCATTAAGAATTATCCAGAACGCAACTGCCATGTTGAACGACTCAATTGTCGTATGAAATGTTTCGATTTTCACAAATTCATATAAAATTTTTCATTTTTCACTGATTCACAGAAGTCTTTCACTTTTCATTAGTTTACGCTAAGGAAAAGATTCATGATCGCTGCCCTGAGCAGCTGTAACGCTTCTCCAATCATATATGTCGGCGCGCTACTATTCCTCAGATTTCTGTCATTAATAACTCTATAATCATTGCGAATCTCGCAAAACGGTATGGGACTTTTATGTTTGTCTCAACCCAATCTACCCTCACACTTCGGGTTGGCAGCTAATTACCGGACACTTTGTATGATCTTCATGATATTAATCATACACAATGTCAATTCTTTTTCTTTTGGCACATGTTAATGTTAACATGTTAATTCATGTTATAAACGCGTAACAATGTGCGAGATCGTGCTTGTCAAGTATAAGCTATTGTGGTTATAGCACGGACATAAACCGCCTGGAAGTGGATATAGCATGGACTGCCACCTCATGCAGGTTTTACCGCCGAAACATGAAAGTGGATGTAGCATCGTAGTTCCCCTCTTAAAATATATGCAGATGGCGCCCTTTCCCAATGCGGAAAGTCGGTGTTGCGAAAACGCCGTGTTAGCCGCTCTCACGTTCCTCTCTGCACGAATTCAGTTAATTAATTAGTTCAGCAGTGCAGCTAAAAAGAATAGATCAACTTTTTGTTACAATTTCTGCTTTCTCTAAAGCCAGCGGCACACGGTGCTTGTTTTCGTGCTGGACTGCTTGCTGCAATAAAATATTGCCTTCTGATTGGTACATTTCGAAAGATAGATGGATGTGTCCCTGACTTTACTCTCTTTTCCTCTCTCTAAATATATATTTATTTAAATTTTTATTAAATCATATAGAATAAGAATCATTAAATGTTATAAATCCTTTGAACGCCGTATAATAGCCTTCCTTTCAGGGCTCAAACCATTTGTAGTCTCAAGTGGACCCTACCAGTTATGGTTAGAAACAAGATAGCATATACACAGTTCATGTTTGACTACATCAAATCTAAAGCTAAGACTCCATGCATGCGGTGAGCTCCGGCAAACGGCTGCGGTGACCAATCAGGAGACAGACGCATGCCGGAGCTTGCCGCAACCGGACTTGCGCCTCCCTCCTGATTGGTCACCGCAGCATTTGCCGCAGCTCACCGCATGCATGGAGTCTTAGCTTTACAGAGAGTGTCGCTACTATGTATACTGTTAGATCGTGGTCAGTTATGGCGCGGGCTGCGGAGTGAAGTGTCGTGCGAGGAACCGTTGCCCGTAAATTTTCGTGATTTTGGCTCGCTATAGCTGAGTCGCGCGTTTCAATCGTCGCTAGCGGGAGTGCCGAAAGTGAAATTTGCGCGTGTATTACAGTAGAATATTGTTCAATAGCTGTGGAGTGAGTCGTGGAAGTACCGAGAAAAGTTTCGTCCGTTCGCTACGTAACGGCATTTCGGGTTTCGTATTGCTGAGATTCGCGTTCTCGACTCACCGATTGAGTCGAAATCTGTGAATCGTTAGATATAATAATCTAACGCATATGTGCCATAGCATCGTTCAATATCTGTTGGAAGCGGTCGTTTGCTTGATCGTCGGGAATACCTAGCCAAGCTTCGTGACCGTTTTTTATCATGGCCGACTTTTCGGATCGTATGGCCGGAGCCACAGGCCCAGAGCCATCTATTGAAGGAAGGAAGAAAGGAAGGATCGTATGGCCGACTCTATCGAGTGAAACATCGTAATAAGTTCGACAAGGACGACGAGAGCGACGAGAACGACGATGAGGACGACGAGGACGAGAACGATGAGGACGACGAGGACGATGAGGACAACGAGGGGTTAGGACGCCAGCGAGACGTGTTCATCGAGTTAGTGCACAAGTGAAAAGTGAATTAAGTGGAAAGTGATAAGTGTTATGAAAAAGGCCTGTAATTATTATTAAAGTGAAAGTGTTTAAATTGTGCTACGAAGAAATATTGTTAAGTGTCCTTGGATATATTTTGTGAAGAGGATCTTCAGAAACGACTAAAGAGTAGGATTATTTTACATTCCTCGTATTATAAAATTCAAAATTGTCCTCATCACGATATCGCGTTCTTTTAACTTGACAATAGGAAGATCAATTCTTACAACTAACGCTATCCATGTAGAAAATTGTCGATTCCTAGAATTGACTCCAAAGATAACGACCTCCGTTCCGTGAATCACATGTCTTTCGACAAAGGGAGCCACATGCACGCATAGGCCCAGTAATTCATTTTCGCATCGATTTATCTTGATCTAACAGCTTTAAATTTTGCATAACAAGTAGCATACCTAGTTACGATTTATGGGAACCTTAGTTATTCTGGATCTAGTTTAAAACATAATCATTCACTTTTCGTTCCATATCACTTCATAACTCGTCATTTCCAAATCAATCGCTTTTCCATCTTTCGTCGTCTGTAACTCCGAAAGGCGTAATCGCAGCTCAAGCTGCGGTTCACCGGGATTTTTGTTATTTTGGGTCTAGATTAAAAAAACCTTATAACTCATGTTTCGGTAATTAATATTTCGTGACAGGTTGTTGTCGAGCATCTCACTCTTCCATCTTTCATGGCTTATAACTCCGAAACGCGTAATCACAGCTGCAAATAATTTTGCAGCATGTACACGGTGACACGTTATTTTCGCATTGATCGTTCGTGACTTATCGGATTTAATTTCTCGACTCGATTTATTACAACAAATAAATATAGACATGAGTGTTGCGCAAATTTATTAAGATTCTCTCTCGTTTTGCCTGTGCTTGTCTCCTCTCTCGAAAGATCTTAGAACATATTCCTATTATATCACATTCATATATTTATCTGATCCGGAACTCAATGTGGAACTTATATCTCTCTCCTTTGATACCTAAACGTTCCCATTTTTCCGTTGTGCCCAAAACTCTTCTCCCTTTAACCTCACCCTCTCCCATTTCCATCTTCTACTGGTCTTACTACCTTTGTTTCCCGCATCAATCTCGACTTCCTCGTGTAATCCACAGCTCCATGCGCTCTTGCGACCGGCACATACTCAACTCTCTCTCACTCTTCTTTCGCTAACATATTGGCTTTCCATACAATGTTACTTCTTATCGGTACTAATATAGCGAGGAAAACTCTAATTCTTTTGTATCTTGATACATACGCGGAAATTCAAAAAATCTGATAACTCTGGGCATAATGTAGAGCAAATATACCTAATACAAAACAATTTTTCGTTGGTGCCCAAAAACGGTTTTAAGGGGGAAACAACCCCTTGAACAAAGTTGAATTTTTGTCTTTCTAAGCGAATATTATCGAAACTAATTAAAGGAATGAAAAATGTTTTAGACAAAAGTTTTATGGTTTTTTTAAAAGGTACTTTATTATGCTTATTTAGGATTTTTTAAAAATGGTAAAATTTGTGTATAAAATACCCCCCCTCCTTCTTGCTGTCCTCAACATGTGTGTGTTTAATAATCTACTGCATTGTCGCGATACACTTCAAATATATAAGCTTTGCTTATGTTTTATGGACAAAATATTCATCACTAACTCGAAATTACGTTGCACCTTGTTTAATTAATTTTAGACAGTAATGTGTATTCGTGGATTTACTTTACTTGCTCAATATGTTGTGCTAGATCAAAAAACACTTTATCATGCTAATATCTCTGAGTGCATATTCCTAATATTATCATTATTTTCCATTGTCCTCTTGCACGTTATCCATTTTATCCATCACTTTCGAATGGGATTCTCCTGCTACTTTGATCTCCTTGAGAAAACGCGACTGTTCGATCTCTCAGCTCTCGATTCTGCTCTGTCTGCTTTGACTTGACCCGAAGAACTGTATCCAAAGTTATAAGGAAGGAACTATATATCGAACAATCAGAAAATCTAAAAAAAGGAATAAAGTGATTTGTTATAGAAGTAGTAGGAAAAAATAGCATTGATTAAGGATACATCACTAATATTTAAAAATGTCTATAAAATTTATAAAATTTCACGAATTAGACGTTTTATTTTGCCAACTTGCGGCTACCTTTTTCATATAATTTTAAACGACACGCGTAAATATAAATAAAATTGTGTGTGTGTATGTGTGTTTTTTGTACGTTGCGCACGTGTGTGTACATCATGGCACATGCAAAACAACTTGTCAAAAGTTTTTATGACTGTGCGACCAAATAGCATCTTTATCAAGTACAGTGCAATCAAGGTCCATTATATATTGACATATGTTATTCTTCATTCATTTGCATCATAAAAGTGTCCATTGAATACAATCTTCAGTGTTTATTTGAAGCAGTATGAAAGCAGTACGTTTATATTATTATTGCTGTGAGAAATGTTTTTAATTAACAATTATCCTGAAGATTTGTATCATAATGTCCAGTATAAATCCAGGCTAATGTTATTAATTTGTTAATTGCGACATTCATTTCACAGAATATTGCAATAAACTCCTGTTAATCATCAAGAGGGTGGAACTTCCATGATACAATTACTATTTAATAAAGAGTGCTATACATCCGATATTACGATCGAACATGAGTGGGGACTGATTTTGGACGAATCCATCAGAACCGCATGACGTACAAATGTAATGTGTACGATATTGTGCTTGAAGAAAGATAATTATGGAATTGAAGTTTGCACTTGTGGATGATGAAGGTGAGAAATGTAAACTTAATTATAAGGAAAAAGCGCAAATCGAATTTGGGAAGAGTTGGAAAGAAAGAGACATTTTTAATCTCTTTACTTTTCTGTTACAAACATCGTTTTTAGAAAAGTAAAGTTTAATTTAAAAAATCAAGAAGAATAAAATATTAAATTAAATACTTGAGGCTTTTTTACCGGTGTTACCAGTGACCGGCAGTGATTCGTTCCGCGCAACAGAGAGAACTCTATTTCCCCTCTCGCGGAACGCATTCATTGTCGGTCATTGTACATACAGCTTTACTATAAGTATAAAGCATCCCAAAAAAAATTTATTTAAATGTGTAACAAAAAACATACCTATATGAATATATGGAGAACATAATATAGTAACAGTATATTTGGAAAAAATAATATAATAAAAAAT
Source organism: Harpegnathos saltator (assembly GCF_003227715.2). Taxonomy (NCBI): domain Eukaryota; kingdom Metazoa; phylum Arthropoda; class Insecta; order Hymenoptera; family Formicidae; genus Harpegnathos; species Harpegnathos saltator. Next base: position 792 of record NW_020230073.1, on the reverse strand, counting down.
ATAATAATAAGAATATGTGGCAAAATAATATTATTTTACAATATTATTGTGATATAATATAATATTAATATAATATAAATTATAATAAATATAATATACATAAATATAAATATTTTTTTAGACCTTGACATTTAAATACAGCAAACTAACTCTTTTGATTTAGTATTTTATATAACTCTATTGGTGAATCATAACGACCTAATTTATTTTTCAGACGTCTCCGTTCTGGCTCCTATTTGATAATTTACCCGCCATTTAAATGTTACTAATTGCCTAATTGATTACATGAGAGTGACGCGCAAATCACATTTATTGTGATTATATGAAATGATTCTGCGATATGATCTTATATCTTCTTATTTGGCCTAGATTAGGAAACCACAAGCTCTTGTAAATTATATATTATAGTGCAAGTTCGGCCGGTATTTTTCGACTTTATTTTATTTTTATATGGTTTTAACCATTACATTTGATTTCATTTCCATGTAGACCTGCTCATTATTTCCCATCTTTCTGGCTTATATCTTAGAAACGCATGATCTCAGCTCGATGCGGTTTGCACGCGATCAATCTTATTATCGAACCTAGATTGACATCTTATAACTACTCTCCTCTTTATTTATTATGAATTTGTAGTCCGTAATGTATAATTATAGCCCGATTTGTTTCTTCTAGGTTAAAAATCTATTCAAACAATTGCACAGATGCAAGAACATGTAATGCGTTGGGGGTTCAAATACAAGACAAACTTTGTAGGGTTGTACATCGTGATTTTCGCTTCCTCGCAGGTGT
>NW_020230072.1:420993-631537 GCF_003227715.2 Harpegnathos saltator | reverse complement strand
GATTCTGCAAGTTCAATTTGCGTGCTGAGCATGGGTCTTCATCGGTACGCTTCCAATTCTTCGTCTTCCAAATTTTTCGGTACGCCAGAGCGTCTCTTTTATCTCAACATCAAAAATCATACTATTATTTTAAAGCGTCTAAAACAATCTCTGCATTGTTGTCTCCGAAGGAGCATGGCGCATTAAGTCGCCACAAGCCAGATTCTATGTGCTTCAGTTCAGATTTTTTTTTGGCAAAATCGTAATGCAGTAAATTCCCCGCAAATATTCTTTTTTTGGCACGAAAATTTCGAACAAGTTTAGCGCTATGAAAAAAATATGTTGTTTACACTTCGGCGGAATAAACATATAATTGTCCACATCGAGCCTAGGGTGGCGTTTCACGATGAAGGTTGGCTGTAGTATTGCTGATGCAAAAAAGTTGAAGATAACACATCTGTTCGGGAAACAGCGAGAACTTATTCAAGTGCCCAATACATTCAAAAACGTCGTGTATCACTGTATCTTAATGATGAGCTTAAAAATTTAACAATGATAATTAATAATAGTAGTAACAGTCTTAAAATTTGAAAAAAGTTTATAAAGTTCTCTAAAAAAAGCTTTTAAACGTAGAATTTTTGAAGTCGCTTTTTTCAATGACAAAAATTTAACAAACAGAATAACTAAAATAGTTACACCGTAAACCGATATAAATGACCAAAATAAAATTTTATCTACATATATTCAAGGTTGGGGAAAAGGTTTTTAATTTTTTTTTTTTTTTTTTTGGGGGGGGGAAAAAAAAAAGGGGGGGTTTAACAACCACCCCTTTTTTTCAAATTTCTTCTCCTTTCTTTTGGATTAGGAGTTGATTCACACAACAGTTGCCAAACGTTTAAAAGCATTAGGAATTATTCAAAAGCAAGCAAATTGGGTGCTATACGAATTGAAGCTGAGAGACGTCGAACGGCGTTTTTTCACGTGTGAACAGCTGATCTAACGGCAGAAAAGGAAAGGTTTTTTGCATCGTATCGTGAGTGGCAATGAAAAGTAGATACACTACGATAACCCGAAACGTAGAAAATCGTGGGGTAAGCCCGGCCATGCATTAACATCGACGGCGAGGCCGAATATCCATGGTTCCAAGTTCATGCTCTGTATTTGGTGGAATCAGCTGGGTGTAGTATAATATGAGTTCTTCAAACCCAACGAAACCATCACGGGAAATCGCTATCGACTACAATTGATGCGTTTGAGCCGAGCATTGAAGGAAAAACGGCCGCAATACAAGGAGAGACACGACAAAGTAATTTTGCAGCATGACAACGCTCGGCCACATGTTGCAAAACCGGTCAAAACCTACTTGGAAACGCTCAAATGGGAAGTCCTACTGCACCCGCCGTATTCACCGGGCATTGCTCCTTTCGATTACCACTTATTCCGATCGATGACTCATGGCCTGGCTGAGCAGCACTTCCATTCTTATGAAGATGCCAAAAAATAGATCGATTCGTGAATGACCACAAAAGATGAGTCGTTCTTTCGACATGGTATTCGCATGTTGTCAGAAAGATGGGAGAAAATAGTAGCTAGCGATGGACAATACTTTTAATGACATGTTCTTTACTAATTTTTTTAAATGAAGCACTCATTTTCACGAAAAAACAGCAAGAACTTATTCAAGTCTCCAATACAATTTTAGAAATATTAAACTACCAGACATATCAAAATGTAATATTATGTTCCGTGCTAATTCATTTCTTGCGAATGTGTTTCTGCTGGTTAAGGAGCTAAAATACGTACTTTTGCCACTTGACAAAGACCACTAACAGGTTCAGAATGCCCGAGATTTGATTTTATCGAACCTATCAATAAGGGAGTAGTCCTCTTTGAACATAAAGCCTGATCGATGGCGTTAACTTCTGGCGGATCTCCTGCTAAAGTACTAGTGGCGTGGGCCTCCATATAGGACAGCTCTTCAGGTGTGATGCCGCAATCATTGTAAAAGTCTTCCAATAATTTCTTTTGCATACTGAGAGAAGGATATGTAATCCCTTCTGGCTTCCAACCATCGCAATTAGTTTTAGAGTAGACGAGGGTAGCATAGATTCGTTTCGCGTTCTTCGCTTTCTGTAGATATATTACTGCGATTGCTTCACTGCGCATATAACCCGTACCGCTCGCCTCGAAGGGCTTACAGTAACCATCCGCGGAGAGGACTCCTAAAATTGTTCAATCGGCTAACAATTAGGCGATCTTTTCGAGTTACGCCATTACAGCGTTTATATGTAAGCGATAGATCTCTTTACAAGGAATGATTTTACATTTTATAAGATTATTTACAAGCTTACCGAGGTGAAAAAATTGAAGCGTTATATTGGGATGAAGACACAGATTAGCACCACCCACGATAGCTGCGTCGCACTCTCCACCTCGTATCATTCTGAAAGCTTCCGCAATAGCGTAGTGGCTTGAACTGCAGGCCGTATCCACCACATAAGATGGTCCAGTAAGACCGAGCCAATTAGAAATACTGTTCGTTAGCCAGTATTTACCGCAACCAATAACTGAGTATCCAGGTGACTAATTAAAAATAAATTATGTTTATGTTAGCTTTTATTTTTTACCCTTTATTATATTTATATTATATTTATTTATATAATATAATATTTTCTCCTTTATTATATTTATATTATATTTATTTATATTTATTATTGTACATATATTAGCGTTTATATGTATACAGAATATACTTTTTCAGTTATATTAAATATAAAAGTCTGAAAGAATGTCCGTGCCAATAATAATTAGCTGGTTTTCAGAGCTTCGTCTAATTATGTGACTGTTATTAATTATTTAACGATTGCAGCGTTTTTATCATCTTTCTATGTTGGATTTAATAAGTTCTGGCACGAGCGAATATTTCAAGAACAAGATCATTCAGAGGGATAATTCTTAAAAAAGATATGTATTTTTTAAAGTAACAATATAATGTTTGTTTATAATATTATTAATAAAAAGTGTTTCTTTTTCGTAATATTTGGCAGTTCCAGAACTGCTTTCATATTAGAGATATGAAATCATCTGATAGTGTACCTGAGCTATGGTAAAGAGAATCATGTTGGCCGATGCAGAATAACACGATCCTATAAAGACACCAGTTTTCGTTCCTCGTAATTCTTTGGGATTTACACCGGCGTCGATAAGTGCTTCATAAGTGTGCTCGAGCAACATCCTGCACATAGGATCAGTAATATGCGCTTCCACAGATGAAATACCAAAATACTCTGCGTCGAACTTACTTATATTATTAATCTTTCCTGACCGATCTGGCATGTCATAATGAGCTGTAAAAATGCCAAACATTTATTTTTTATACTATGACTATAATCTGCAGAATTGCTACTATTTTCTTTTCTATTTTGTTTTTTCCCTTAATATTTTATTCAAATTGTATCCGCATATTACCGTTCTTCCATCGTCGATTGTCGTCCGAACCTAGGTCCATCATGTTCAAAAGATTTACTTGCAACTCCTTCATATTGTCTGTATCGGGAAATCGACCGGCGATACCAGAAATCACAATCTCTTCACCCGGCGGCACTTTTTCGTATGGGTTATAAAGTTTGCTGCCTTCCATATTTTTGTCTCACTAACAAATCTATTCGTACTGAAAACATAGTGCAAAATGCTTTCTGCTCTCTCGAACACAAATAAGCAAAACGATCCAACGGGACGTTGAATAAATCTACAATTTTATTCCATAAGTAATCTTTCCGCGCAAGAAAAATGTACGTACCTAATTATATATATTACTCAAAGCAATTAGGGGAGCGCTTCAAAACTAGCAAAATTTGATGGTTATTAAGAAGTCATATTTCAGCTTGAGGAGGTCGTAGTCAATTACCTGAAAATACGTTTAACAAGTAAAAGGAAGCTTTCACACTAGTAAACTTGCATCACATCAACTCGCAAGTCTGTAATAGACTTTAACGCGAGAAATACAATTTATGTATCTACATTATATGTATGCATGTATAAAAGCGGGACATCGTAGCGAAAATGAAGTAGCGCAAATAATTTCTTTAATAGAAGAAGGTCTTTATCTGTGCTGACACATACATACACACACACACACACATACATATCACGCACACTTCATATTAACGTACACATATACCATACATATGATGTGCAAAATCCGTCCGAGCAACCTCCCCGTGGTGCATATCGGATAACGCGAATGGCGGCGGTGTTGCTAAAAATCTTGCAAAATGCAGGGGTGATTTTGAAATGCGACAACTCGGCTCCAATGTATGATAGAACAATGTTCCTTGCGGCGTTTTAACCCTTTAACGCCTACTGGTAACTATAGTTACCAGAAACGCATTTAAGAATCCATAACTTATGTTAGTCAAAAAAGGAGATATTTTCGTTTCCTTCGCACCACTGTAAACGTGAATTCTTCTTCTAAAAAATGGTATATAGATTGTATGTAGATTCGGTCTGTTTTAACTCAGTTTTAATGATAACATGTTTTGTCAAATTCCAAGTAGGCATAGTTCGCATTGTTATTGACATCTAGAAGTGCACTATAAATGAATAGATTGGTATCTGTTATAATTTTATACATTTGGAAACTTTCTCAGATGCAAAATGTGAAATTAAAACAATACAGAAATTCAAAATGGCGATTCCAATACGGTGGACACGAAAATCAAGAAATCAACCTATTTTCGTGAAATCTGGTGACCTACAGTTTTTTATGCGACAAAAAATGAAGGAACGATTGACTATCTAAATGGTGATTTATAAGATATTCTTCTGACATAGTAAGCTTGACGTTTTGAATGATAAACTTCACTCACAAATATATTAGGTGTACAAATTAATTCTCGGACCCTACCTTTCATCGATTACAGAACCTATTCAAATTGGAATTCTTTTTCCGTTATATAGTTATTTTAAAGTGCCATCTTTTAGCTTTAAGATGAGGTATAATACTTGATCCTACTATGAACATAACCTGAAAAATCTGTTGTAGACGCGATATCATTCGAAAACCAACTGTGGGATCAGAAGAGCGTGATCCATTATGAGATGATTCAACTTTGTCAGACCGTCATTTCTGAGCTCTACCAACAACAGATGATCCGTGAATGACATACTTAAGAAAAGAGACCGTTTACCGACAGTGGGAGAAGGACGGTGATACTGCTGCAGGATAATGCCTGGCCCTACATAACAAAAAACCCTACATAACAAAAAAAGACTCTGGAAACCGTTTCAGATTTAGGCTGGGAAATTCTCCCTCATGCGACGTATTCTCAATACTTGGCTCCTTTAGATTATCACCTACTTTGATCTTTACAGCACCATCTAACTGATTTTCAATTCAAGTCAGTTGAACAGGTCGAAGAAAGCCTCGATGAATTCACTGAATTAACCCATTAACGGCCAAATGTCCTAAAATATTAGCCTTACTTCGCAACTGTATTTTATGTAGAGAAATATATTACCGTATAAAAAACACTGATTTTTAAAAAATTATTTTTAATATTACAAATAAATAAAGACGAAGATAATAGTTCTCGGATATATAATTAACCGTTTCATATAGAATATCCCGTAAAGGACTAATTTCTAAAAACAAATTCCAAAAGAACGTTACAAAAAAATAAAGACAAAGATAATTATATTATAGAATATTATGGAATGTTATATTTTAACCTGCCAGAAACTGTATCCTTGCAAAGAAAGAATGTTCAGAGAAAATTATTAATACGTTTGTACAAAAATTGTTACTTTTTAATACCTTATAAAAAAAATAATGAAATCAAAAAATTGCGCCAATTGGTAATGTAAAAGTATGTTGTATAAAACATTCTTAAAAAAGTCATATTTATTGACATTACAAAAAGTATCTATTGACTAAAACTTAAAAAATGTAAAAAATAAAATTAAAAGTAAAAAATAATTAAAAACAATTGATAAATAATCAAATAATAAATAACAAAAATGAAATAAACAGAATAATAAACATAATAAACATAATAAAAAATGAAAACTAAAATTAAGATTTAGACAAAAACACTTGGCGTGCCCTTATATACGTGCTCAGGATGCATCAGAACAAAAGTCGTAATAAATTGTACATTTCAATCTTCCAGTAATATAATATTAACGTTATTTTTATACATACATTTTGTTATTCTTTTGGAATTTGTTTTTAGAAATTAGTCCTTTACGGGATTTTCTATATGAAACGGTTAATTATACAGTGTGTTTGATAGCTGATCATGCAGACGAAAGTTGGAGATCGATTGGATGTAGTCGAGAAGAAAAGTCATGTACCATAATGTCAAATTGGCAATAGTTATCGAGTTATTGATTAAAACATGTGAGCCAACGAGCGCGTAGAGAGCGGAGGGCGGCCGCAGTAAGCACGTATACATTTGATTCAGGTGGAGTCAGCGAGTGACGGTAGACAAGCGCGCGCGGCGAGGGGCAACGTAAGCGACAAGAGGCGATCGCGCGCGACGAGGAGCGAGCGAGCTTTTTCTTTACAGCTTTTTCCTTATAGCTCGCTCGCTCCTCGGGGTCGCTTTACAAGATTCCGGCATCAGAATTCGTTTAGATTCATAATAAAATCCAATATAGCGGAATTTTTGGAAAAAGTCGTGAAAAATCGACAATTTTATTTTTTATAAGCTTGATTTCGTATCAAAAACGTTACTTTGATACAGATACAAGTGTCACATCTTGTCTCAAAAATGTTGAACTTTCAAGGTATGCATTGGTGAAAATGTGAATTCAAGATGGCTGCCTCAAAATGGCGATTTGAGCGAACAAAACATAAAAAATAATGTATTTTTAGAATAACTTCGCAAAATCCTAGTATTTAGCATCAGTCCTAGTATTTAGTATCCAGGGTACTGATTTTAGGATATTTGCTAACAACTAATTCATATTAGAGAATTTCAACATGGCGGATCCAAGATGGCGACTAAAAGGCACGAATAATCGTGAAAATTTCCAGATTTTCATGAATTTTCTTCTATTATTAGGTGCGCAACTAAGTTCCCGTTGTTTTTCAAGAGATGGCTCCAGTAGTAAGTGCTGGTCGATTGTGACATAACCAAAATGTCATGAACCAAGCTTAGACATATGGTAAACAAACCGCTTTGACACATTAGTGATTTTGTTTTTGCGTCATATGCTTTTAGTTATGTGAAAATGTCTTATTTTGTGCCAAATAATCATCATTTGCGGGAAGTGTTGCTTTTCTTCTTTCATTCGAAGAAAACGGCGGCTGAAGCGCATCGAGAACTCCAAAAAGTTTTCGGAGGTGCTGCTCTAAGTGAAACAACGTGCCGTGATTGGTTCCGTCGCTTCAAAGACAGTGATTTCGATGTTGACGACCGTTCGCGTGAAGGAAGGCCAAAAACCTTCGAAGACGCTGAATTGGAGGGCATTGCTCGATGAGGATCCGTGCCAAACGCAAAAAGAGCTTGCTTCAGCATTAGGAGTTATCCGCCAAGCCATTTCCAAGCGATTGCATGCGTTAGGAATGATTCAAAAACAAGGAACTTGGGTTCCTTATGATTTGAAGCCAAGAGACGTTGAGCGTCGTTTTTTCGCCTGCGAATAACTGCTCCAGCGGCAAAAAAGGAAGGGTTTTCTTCATCGCATCGTTACGGGTGATGAAAAATGGATTCATTACAGCAACCCAAAGAGAACAAAATCATGGGGACTGCCCGGTCATGCTTCTACGTCGTCGGCTCGGCCGAATATTCACGCTGCGAAGGTTTTGCTGTGTATTTGGTGGAACCAGGACGGTGTTATTTATTATGAGCTGTTGAAACCGAACGAAACCATCACTGGGGAACGGTATCGAACTCAATTGATGCGGTTGAGCCGAGCACTGCGCGAAAAGCGGCCACAATACGAGCAGAGGCACGAAAAAGTGATTCTACAGCATGACAACGCTCGGCCTCACGTTGCCAAACCCGTTAGAACCTACTTAGAAACGCTCAAATGGGAAGTCCTACCCCACCCGCCATATTCCCCAGATATTGCGCCGTCCGATTATTACTTGTTCCGTTCGATGGTACATGGTCTGGCTAATCAGCAGTTCCGCTCATATGAAGACATCTCAAAATAGCTTTATTCGTGGATAGCCTCAAAAGACGAACACTTCTACCGTGACGGTATTCGAGCTCTGCCAGAAAGATGGGAAAAAGTTGTCGCTAGCGATGGGCAATATTTTGAATGATTCATTTGTAACCATTTTTTCACAATAAAGTTGCATTTTCATAAAAAAACAGCGAGAACTTAGTTGCGCACCTAATATTTTCATATTCATGAATTATTTTCGAAACGTACATACGCACATATACAGGATGGGTAATTATAAACTTATAAAATTTATAAAAACATAAAAACACCGAGATAAGTACAACGGACGGGAGAAAATAGAAATCGACTACGTAAAGTTTTGAGAAAAATTGCTAAATAAATGAGCAAATAAACGCTCAGTGGGCATGCGCTGTGGGCATCGCAGGTATGCTACTCCGCACGGCTTGGGCTGGATTGGCAGGCAACAACAGTGGACCGGTGCGCACCGTTGTTGCTTGTCAATCGGGTCCAAGCTGTGTGGAATAGCAGACCCGCGATGTATGACCACTGCGCATTTATTCGCTCATTTATTTATTAATTTTTCTGAAAACTTTACATAGTCGATTCCAATTTTTTCCGGTCCGTTGTACTTTCTGTAACATAAAAACATAAAAACATCGAGATATTACTGTATTTCGATGTTTTTATGTTTTTTATAAAGTTTGTAAGTTTATAATTACCCATCCTATATATGTGCGTGTGTACGTCTCGAAAATAATTCATGAATATGAAAATAATAGAAGAAAATTCATGAGAATCTGGAAATTTTCACGATTATTCGTGCCTTTTAGTCGCCATCTTGGATACGCCATTTTGAAATTCTCTAATATGAATTAGTTATTAGTAAATATTCTAAAATCAGTACTCTAGATCAGAGCTCGGCAAAATGTGCACACGACGACCGATTTTGGACTATCTCCGCCCACCGCTATTCTCTTTACCTCGCCGCTCCGCGCGCTGCGTACAAGCCGCTCGAGTCTCAGGAGCGTGTTTCCAATAGTTTTCCACGTCACCCATGAAGTACTATTGTTGACGCGTTTTTTTTTAAGTGGTATCCCCAGTAAGTCTAATCTACTGATGACTGTAACAATCCGTAACTAATTGAACAGAAGCGAAATACAATATGTTAAATGAAGAATATTCAATTCGATTTTCGGCGTCTTTTATTGGTAAGAGTGGAAACGTCAATTTGGATATTGCATGTAGTGAGCCGCATAAGACGTGGTAAGGAATCGTCGCTTAAAGAAGAACACTTCTCATTTGTTATAAGCTTCATTTTTGAAAAATTTGAAAGAAGCCTACTGGGGATATCACTTAAAAAAAAAAACGCGTCAACAATAATATCTCATGGGTGACGTGAAAACTATTGGAAACACTACTCCTGAGGCTCGAGCGGCTTGTGGGCAGCGCGCGGAGCGGCGAGGTAAAGGGAATAGCAGTGGGCGGAGATAGTCGAAAATCGGCCGTCGCGTGCACATTTTGCCGAGCTCTGCTCTAGATACTAAATATTAGGATTGATGCTAAATACTAGGATTTTGCGAAGTTATTCTAAAAATACATTATTTTTTAAGTTTTGTTCGCTCAAACCGCCATTTTGAAGCAGCCATCTTGAATTCACATTTTCACCAATGCATACCTTGTGAATGTTCAACATTTTTGAGACAAGATGTGACACTTGTATCTGTATCAAAGTAACGTATTTGATACAAAATCAAGCTTATAAAAAATAAAATTGTCGATTTTTCACGACCTGTTTCCAAAAATTCCGCTATATTGGATTTTATTGTGAATCTAAACGTATTCTGATGGATCTTGCAGAATCTTATAGAACGACCCCGAAAAAATAAGGAAATGCTATTCCAACCTTATATAACATGTTTCTCTACGTAAAATGCAGTTGCAAATTAAGGCTAATATTTTAGGACTTTGGGCGTTAATGGGTTAAAACCACTATCATTTTTCCGATCCGGAATCCGACAATTGCTTGAGAGATAGCAAAAATGTACAGAAAATGAAGAATATTACTTTAAAGATTGAATTTGTATATATGTTTTTATAAATAAATGTCAAGATTGACAGGTCAAAAAAAGCCGAGAATTAATTTGTACATCTAATAATAAAGTTTCAGTTAAAAAATGTCAAGCTGACTATCAGAGTTATGTCATATAGATTCCGTTCATTTTTCTCTGTATAGGTTACTCATTTCGTATATGCTTTTAGGATCCAAATCATATTTACAAATAAACAAAAAACGAACGATAAAAAGAACCAAACTAACGAAATCAACAAACTAACAACTAACAACTAACAACTAACGAAAAGTGGAAACTTCATGTACTCATTTATTCAGAAGTAAACGATTGATGCTGATTTTCCGTGTAATTGTTTCACGGTTTTTCCATCTGGATAACCTTCTTTCTGAGTGTATTTTTCATTTTTACCGTTATATTTACAAAATAATACAAATTTACTCGTTCAGAAATAGACTATTACTTTACATTTTACTTTACATTACTTTACATTGGAAAGGTAGTTTTTCGTAGATATAAAATTCTCATATTTATTTTTGTTATCACTACTTATAGTTTCAGTTCAAAAAAACTCAAATTTTATTCTTAAAACACTTATAAAAAAGTCGGGCGTTAAAGGATTGAAGGGGATGTTTCCCACTTCAAAGTGAGTGTGGTGCCATTTTTATTTCCACCCCTGTTTTATTTGCCTATGGCTACAAAATCATGGAATTTCCAAAATTTTTTCACGACTTGATTTTGGGTCTCAGAAGAAAAACAGTTCGATGAGACGAATAATAAAACCTTAGCCTCTTTAAAGTCGAGGCTTCACCTGTTAAAATGCGCCCTGGAACATTGTTCTACGACTCCCTAAGCTGAAATATGGCTTGTTAAAAACCATCATTTTGCAAGTTTTGAAGCGCTCCCTTAATTGTTTTGAGTAGTGTATATTGTAATATAAACTCGAATTCGAGAATGTGTTGTGTTCTTTGCACGTTGCTAACGTAAAATAGAACTTTATAATATTCCCAACTGTTACGTTATGTCATCTCGCAAAATATCCTGAGAACAGCAAGTACATACCTTGAGACTGAATACTAGTTGCTGTTGATCGAATCACCGAAATGAAGATGCTGGTGAAACCTGTCGATAGACACGAATATACCGATGTCCTCGATGCGATTGCTACCGTGCACATGAACATCAACATTTTATATCCAATGTCGTCAATGAGCGTTATGTTTTCATTCTTTGTCTTTCTTTTCCGGTTATTGTCTCTCTTCCAGCTTATCGCTCTTCTTTTGTTCGATTGTAAATTAGAACGTTGCGTATAATGTTAGAATAACGCATTATAGTGAATATATAATAAGGGTCAAATACCGTTTTCTTGACGTGTGTGCGTCAATAGTAGAACTTGCTGTTTGAGACACGTAATTCTAGTTTTCTCTTTCATGTCGCGATGTGCAAAATTTGTCTGCGAATTAATTTTATAAAAGGAAAATGGGTGTCTCAAAAATTTCTCTTGAGACATCCATTCTATTATCCTGTATACATGTAGGTAAAATAAAATGTTCTTCTAAGGAATTTCGTTTTGTTTACAATAAATGTTCTACGTGTTCTTCTTTCATTTCTAAATGTGCTTGACGTCTTCGAATTAGAGAATATAAAGATGTTAAATGACATTTAAACGTATCAAATGACATGATTTAAGATTACGTGTAAAGAAAGCTTCAGTTGATTATACGCTTGTACATACATGTGAAAATAACACGCTCGAATATATTGTTACGTCCTGGAAGAGGAACGCAACTTGACGCTTGCTTTCGCAAGCTCCGACGTACTCGCAAATCTGCGGTGCAGATCAAGGATCGATATGACCCCTTTATCTGGCGCGGACGTACGTCGGTAGTCCTTTGTTTAGGACAAGGAACTGAATCCTTTTATCTGGGATAGAACCGTGAGCGACGGTTCAGGGAAGGCAGAATTTTTTGGTTGAGAATAATTATTTGGGAAACGTGATTGTCTTACAATTACAAACAACTTGTTTTATTAGTAATAAGACAGATGTTCACAATGAAATAAAATTTATAAGCTTTTATAATGTGTACGTATACATATATGTATAAACAATCGCGGTCTGAGCAAAATTTCGTGTTCGTTATGTCCGACTGTGATCGAAAAGATTGGTCACTGGCACCTGATTTAACAATTAAGGCGGAATGCCAAGGGACTAGAAAGAGGGAAGCAAAGGAAAGGAAAAGAAAAGAGAGAGAAGAAAAGAAGAAAATGAAAAGACAGGGATCACTCAGGCAAAAGAAAGTTTAAATAACTTACTGCTGGTTCTATGATGCGAGTCGACAATGAAAAGTGTAATTGCTGGGTGTCTGTGAGGATGGACCCAAGTTTGCGCCAAAAACAGGAAACTGGTCTCAGCAGGATCTCTCGCAATGTCTCAAGGACGCACGAAATCGTTGCACAGAAGAATCAATAACTGAAGAAATCTGATCTACCTCACTAGTAGGCTTGGTTATTAAGACACCCTGAAGGGGTGTTGGCGAGAAGACTCTGTCCTGGCTGTGGGTCGGTCGAGAGGAGAAGTACAAGTGGCATAGCCTTTTCATTTTACTAAAAACGTCACCTCGGTTGACAGGGTGGGGTTTTGGAAGTTGCGTCAGGCTCCAAAGTTTGTGTCCAAATATGGGTATAGGATTTTGTTGCAAACTTTTCGGAGGTGGGGTTTTAGTGGGTTTCTTAGATAAATATGATAAAGGATCGGGTATCTATGGCAGGAAAAAAACTTCAAGGTTCCGCTTGTATTAGTCAGAGATTATGCGCTATAAGAATTTATAAGTAACATGGAAAAGCATGAGTTTCCGAAGATCAAAGGCTAGTAATATCATATAACAGCATGAAAGACTGTCTGGTCGGTCCGTCTTCAAAGAAAATTGTTGCTCCGAACAGGAAGTTATTTAAGGTTATTTGGAGAGGAGATATATGGCCAAAATGACTCAGCGGATCTTTTCCGACGGAAATAGAGGAAACTCCGGTGATTAAAGCAGAGAGAAAAAGAAAGAGAAATCTGTGTGTGTGTCGTCACTTTTCTCGCAGGGTCGCGGAATATGAACATTTGGTCGTATAATATAAAATGCAATCCGCCCTACTTGACAACAAATTCAAAGTATGCGGAGTCCGCAGGACGTAACAATATAGTGTAGAATAACGAGGGTATATAGAAGAATTATCGGAAATGAAACAATAGTAAAATATTATTAATATATTTGGGACTTGAATAAGTTCTCGCTGTTTCCCGATAGGTATTGTTATCTTAGCCTTTTTGCATCGGGCAATACTACAGCCAACTTGAATTGAAGCCGAGAGACGTCGAACGGCATTTTTTCACGTGTGAACAGCTGCTCCAACGGCAGAAAAGGAAAGGTTTTTTGCATCGTATCGTGACTTGCGATGAAAAGTGGATACACTACGATAACCCGAAACGTAGAAAATCGTGGGGTAAGCCCGGCCATGCATCAACATCGACGGCAAAGCCGAATATCCATGGTTCCAAGCTCATGCTCTGTATTTGGTGGGATCAGCTGGGTGTAGTATATTATGAGCTCCTCAAACCCAACGAAACCATCGCGGGAGATCACTATCGACTATAATTGATGCGTTTGAGCCTAGCATTGAAGGAAAAATGGCCGCAATACGAGGAGCGGCACGACAAAGTAATTTTGCAGCATGACAACGCTCGGCCACGTGTTGCAAAACCGGTCAAAACCTACTTGGAAACGCTCAAATGGGAAGTCCTATCCCATACTCCATCCGCCGTATTCACCGGACATTGCTCATACCGATTACCACTTGTTCCGATCGATGACTCATGGCCTGGCTGAGTAGCACTTCCATTCTTATGAAGATGCCAAAAGTGGGTCGATTGGTGGATAACCACAAAAGATCAGTCGTTCTTTCGATATGATATTCATATGCTGCCAGAAAGATGGGAGAAAGTAGCAGCTAGCGATGGACAATACTTTCAATCACATGTTCTTTACTCATTTTTTTTAAATAAAGCATTCATTTTCACAAAGAAACAGCGACAACTTATTCAAGTCCCCGATATATACAGGGTGTTCGATTTAATCTGTCCAGGCCGGTATTTCGTGAACTAGCAAAGCTAGAAGAAAAATCCAAAAAGGTTCTTCAATGGCCTTACTTTGAGATTATTTCCCGCGCGATGGAACCGTTACCTCTCCGTACCAAACTTCGAGGGGAGAGTGGCGCTCAAATTTTTTAAACGGAAACCATGTACGAAAATAACACCTGTTGATAGGACTCGAATAGAATTTTGTGAGCCATGGTTTGATACCCATGGCTCACAAAATAAAACGACCACATAGCGCAGTAATGGTAGAAGATTATTAAAATTTAATGTGTAATGATACTCGGAAGAGTCACAAAGAGGTATTAGGATTCGTCGTCTCGAATCCTGTTAATTAATGTTATTTTCGAAGAGAGTTTCCATTTATATAATTTGAGCGCCTCTCCCCCCTCGAAGTCCGATACGGAAAGGTACGGTTCCGCCGCGCGGAAAATCATTTCGAAGTAAGGCCATTGAAGGACCTTATTCGATTTTTCTTCCAGCTTCGCTAGTTCACGAAATATCAGCCTGGACAGCTTGTTCGAGCACCCTTCGTAAGTTATTTTAAAAAATTATAGCGGCCGTCATTTTTGCAATAAACATATAAAAATATAGGACTTCCGTTTCCGGAACGAGTGTGAGAGAGAGGTGAAATAAGGAGAGTGTGGAAGAGTGGTTGTGAGAGAGAGAGAGAGAGAGAGGGAAAAGCAGTGGAAGGTAAGGTAGAGTGTTGTGGTTGGAGAGGGAGGAAAGGCGGGTGGAAGAGAGGGGCAGGATGTGGAGGAGGGACTGGAGAAGCGGGAAGGGAGTGGAAAGAACGAGATAAGAAAGAGGTTAAGTTGGAAGGAGCGATGGGATGGATGAAAGGCTTAGGAAAAGGTGAGAGAGGAAACACTAGGGAGAATAGAGGATAGGAGAAAGTGAACACTAGGAAGGATAAAACTAGACAGGAAGCGAGATAGGGGAAGTAGAGTCTGGAGACTAGGGGAACAGGACAGCGTTACTAGGCGGGCAGGAGACAGTGAGTGGTGGGTAAGAAGCAGAAAGGAGAGAGGCAGAGTGGGAGATGACAGAGAGAAATGAGAAATTATTAGTGAGAGAGGGGATAGGAGTGATAATAGGTAGAGAGAGGAGGGGAAGTGCAAGAAGCGTGCTAGAGGAAATAGCAAAGAGGAAAAGGGAGAGAATGTAGACATCAAAGGAAGGGGAGAGGGTAGAGTGAGAGAGGAAGAGAGTGGGGGAGAAGAAACGGGTTGGTGGAGCAGGACGATGGAGGAATGGAAGAGAGAGATGAAGGAAGGGTTACAGGAAATGAAGGAACCACTGAGAGAAGAGGTAAGAAAGCAAGGGAAAGAGATGAAAAAGGAACTGGAGAAACTGAGGAAACAAATGGAAGAAAGGGAGTTAGAATGGAAAAGAGAAAGAGGAAATGAGAGGAATAATAGAGCGTTTGGAGAAGGAGACGAGGGAAGGGAAGGGGGCAGAGGAGGAGAGGAGAATGAAGAAAATATGGGAAAGAATGAGAGGGTTAGAGAGGAGGATGGAAATGAATGAAAGAGAGGAAAGGAGAAAGAACGTGATAATAGTGGGGTTGAAAAGAGGACTGAAGGAGGTAAGGGAGAGGATGAAGGAGATGTTCAGGGATATGGGAATAGAAGTAGAAGTAAAGGGAATAATAAAAAGGAATGGAATCAAAGGAAGGAAATAAAATAGGAAGAGGAAAAGAGGACGAAGAAGGAAGAATAATGATGAGGATGGACAGAGTGGAAGGGAAAAAGGAGATAATGTTAAGAAGAAGGGAGCTAAGGGAAAGGGAAAAAGGATAGATGATGATTTGACATGGAGAGAAAGCAAGATGAAATGGAAGCTGGAAGAGATTGCAAGAGAGGAAAGGGAAAGAGGAAAAAATATATGGATGAAATACGGGAAGATTCAGATAGATGGAAAATGGTGGAGGTGGGATGAAGAAGAGGAGGAACTGAGGGACAGTGAGAGGTGAATAAGGGGGAGCTGGGTGAAGGACAGGGGCAAGGAGGGCGGAGGAGAGAGGAGTAGAGGGGGGATGAAGAGGGGGAGAGTGGGCAGAGAGGAGAGGAGGGAAGGGAAAACATATGCAAGGTTATGTTTTGGAATGTGGCAGGAATGGGAAATAAGGACAAAGAGTTCTGGCAAGGAGTAAAGGGATGGGATGTAGTTACATTGATGAAAACATGGATGGAGAGGAGAGAGTGGGAAAAAATGAGGGGGAGACTACCAAGGGAATTCAATTGGAAAGTATAACCAGCGACAAGAAGAAATAAAAAGGACAGAGCGAGAGGCGGTATGTTGATGGTGATAAGGAAGGGGGTGGAGGAGATGGAAGAGGAGGAAGAAGGGGAAGAGCAGAAAGGAAGAATTAAAAGCGTCATAAGATTAGGAAGGAAGAAGTGGAGGATAATAGGTATGTATGTAAATGGAGATATAGAAAGGAAAATGGAAGGAGCAAGGAAATGGATGGAGGAAAGAGAAGAGGATAGTAGAACGATCATAGGAGGGGCTTTAATGTGAGAACGGGAGAGAAAGGAGGATGGAGAGGGAATGAAGATTGGGGGAGGAAGGAGGAAAGAGAAGATCGAGAGATAAAATATTAGCAAGGAGGGAAAGAGATTTGTGCAGATAGTAGAGGAAAGGGGGTCGGCGATATTAAACGGGGGAATGGATGGGGATGAGAGAGGAGAGTTCGCCTATACGGAGGGAAGGGGAGCATCGGTAATAAACTATGTATTAGGTAATGTTAGGTAATGGAGAGGTGATAGAGGAAGTGGAAGGGATGGGAGTAGGAGAGGAGATAGAGTCTGATCACCAACCAATAGGTGATGGATAAAAGGAGAGAGGGGAAAGAAGAAGAGGGAGGGCAGGAAGGAAAAAGGGAAGAGCATGGGAAAGTGGGATGAAGAAAGGAGAGAGAAATTTAGAAGGGAAATGGGGAGGATACAAGGAGGACAGGAAGACATAGACGAGGAGACGGAGATAGTGTATGACAGGATAAAGAAGGCCATGAGGAGCAGTGAGGAAGAGAGGAAGGGGGAGGGAAAGAATAGAGGGGAGTGGTGGGACGAGGAATGTAGAAGGAAGAAAAAGACGGTGAGAGGAGAGCTGAGAAGGTAGAGAAAAGGGGGGACGGGAAACGGGGAAGAGTACAGGGAAAGGAAGAAAGAATATGAAGGGCTATGTGATAGGAAGAAAAAGGAGAAGAGGAAGAGAATGGAGAAAGAGGTGGAGGGAGCTAGGATAGAAGGGAGAATATGGGAAATTTTACAGAGGGAAAGGAAGAGGGGAGGGAGAGTAAACCAACAGATTGGAATGGAGGAGTGGAAGGAACATTTCATGAGACTATTGTCAGGAGTGGAGAGGAAAGTGAGAAAAGGGGAAGCAGGAAAAAGGAAGAAAGACGGAGAACAGGAATTAGGGTAGGAGGATATGAAAAGGAGTATAAAAGGACTGAAAGACGGTAAGGTGATGGGGAGTGACGGGATTCCAAATGAGGTATGGTGATATGGAGAGGAGGAGATGGAAAGATGGGCGTAGGAGGTGTGCAGGAGGGAATGGAGGGGGGAGGGGTGGCCTGAAAACTGGAAAGAAGGAATAATAATGCCAGTGATTAAGAATGGAAAAGGAGATAAGATGACAGAATACAGGAGAATAACACTAATGCCGTCACTATACAAAATGTATGTGGCGGTATTGGCAGAAAGACTAAGAGAAGAAGTAAAGGAAAAAGAGATGCTGTCGGAAAGCCAAACGGGATTCACTAAAGGGATGGGGGCAATAGACTAGGTTTATACGTTGAACTATGTGATAAACAGGCAGTTGGGAAAGAAGGGAGGAAAGTTGAAGGCAATATTTGTGGACATACTAGGTGTGCAAATAAGTTTCCGGGTTTCACACATGGATGGCGCTAACGACACATGTAGTCGATATACATGTCTGAAGTTGTGCTTTCTTTATAGCTTGGACAACTGTTAACCAGTCGTAATACCAACACATATTGCAACGCAAAAATATTTTTTCTAACAACGAAAATGTCGAGTTTTGTGCCAAATAAACAGCATTTGCGGGAAGATTTGCTTTTCTGCTTTAACTTGGAAAAAAGTGCAGCTGAAGCATGTCGTTTACTTGAGGAGGCTTACGGCGAACATGCACCATCGAAAACTACCCGTGGAGATTGGTTTAAACGCTTCAGAAGTGGCGATTTCGACACTGAGGACAAGGAGCGCTCCGGAAGACCAGAAACAATTGAGGACATCGACCTGTAAGCGTTATTGGATGAAGATGATATGCAAACACAAGATCAACTTGCACTGAGGCATTAAACATGACTCGCCAAGGTATTTCCAAACGTTTACATGCCATGGGAAAAATTCAAAAGGAAGGAAAATGGGTGTCGCATGAATTGACTGAGAGACAGATGGGAAATCGAAGAGCCATTTCCGAAATTTTGTTTTTGCGGCATGAAAGAAAGAGCTTCTTGCATCGAATTGTTACTGGCGATGAGAAGTAGATATATTTCGAGAATCCCAAACGCAAAAAATCGTGGCTTTCACCTGGCGAAGCATCAACATCGACGGCACGGGCAAATCGCTTCGGAAAGAAGACAATGCTCTGCGTTTGGTGGGACCAGGAAGGAATCGCGTACTATGAGCTGCTGAATGAGCGGGCGAAACTGTCAATGGGCATCGTTACCGATAACAACTGATCAATTTGAACCATGCATTGCTCGAAAAACGGCCAGAATGGAACACGAGACACGAACGAATGATATTGCAGCACGACAATGTTCCGTGCCATCGCGCACTTCCGTCGTCCAGGACACCATCAAAACGCTGAAATGGGATCTGCTACCGCACCCGCCGTATTCGCCAGACCTAGCCCCTTCCGATTATCACTTGTTCCGGTCGATGGCGCATGGCTTGACTGGGCAACACTTGGCCAATTTCGAACAAGTGCAAAATTGGTTGGATGAATGGTTTCGGTCCAAATACGCGTCGTTTTATCGTCGTGGTATTCATGTATTGCCAGAGAGATGGGAAAAATGTGTAGCTAGCGAGGGACGATACTTTGAATAAACCATTTTTTGTATTTCTTTTGAAATTTTCCATTTTTCATTCATCAAAAAACTCGGAAACTTAGTTGTGCACCTAGTAAAGGCCGTGTTTGATTCGGTGGATAGGGAGAGATTAGTAGGAGCAATAAGGGAAAGGGGAGTGAGGGAAGGGCTGGTGAACAGAGTAGGGGAAATGCTTAGGGAAACAAAGAATAGGATAAGGAGAGGCAGGACAATGGGGGAAGAGTTTTGCAAAAGGTGTTAAACAGGAATGTCCACTGAGCTCAATATTGTTCAACATAATGCTAGCGGATATAGAGGAAGAGATTTCAAAGGGGCGATGGGGGGAGTAAGGATGGGTGGAGAGAAAGTGTATACCTATCCTATGCAGACGACATAGTGATGATGGCAGAGGAGGAGCAGGAGATGAAAATGATGATAAGCAGGCTGGAAGAATCTAGAAGGAAAGGGATTGGAATTGAATACAAGGAAGACAAAGATAATGAGATTCAGGAGTGGGGGTGGAAGGAAAAAGAGGATGGAATGGAGATAAAAAGGCGAGAAACTAGAGAAGGTAAAGGGGTACAGGTATTTGGGATATGTGATGCAAAATAACGGGGGACAGGAGGCACTGGTGAGAGAAAGAAATAGGAAAGCGGTGGTAGTTATGAGGGTAGTGTGGGGTAGAGGTAAAAGCACTGTGGGGAAAGGACTGGGGAACAGGGATATGGTTATATGACAATTTAGTGTGGACGGTGACGGGATATGGAGCGGAGATATGGGGAGTAGAAAGAAGGGAAGGAAATGGAAGAGACGCATGAAATATATATAAGATGGACGATGGGAGCAGATTGGAGTACGCCAGGCTGATAAGAGAAGAGACAGGGACGGAGAAGATGAGGGGAGAGCAGGAAAAATGGCATGGAACTTTGGAAAGAGGCTGCAAGAGGGCAATAGGGGAGGTGCCTAGAAGATGCTGGAAGGAGATGAGAGAGAGATAGGGGAGGGAGAAAGTGATGGGAAGATGGGAACAGGAGAGAAGGGGGTTTGTGAGAGAGAGGGAGATAGGAAAAGAAGAGCAGGGTGTGAGGGAGTATAAGACAATAGAGGAAAGAGATAGGGGAGCACAGAAGGAAGAAGAATGGGGTGCCTAGAAGATGGGAAAGAATAAGAGAATCCAGGTACAAGTAGTATGGGTATATAAAGGGGGAGGGAATCCCGGCATATTTGAGAAAAAGATTATTAGAGAAAAGATGGAGAAGGGTATTAAGGTTTAGGATGGGCAATGAGATAAGGGAGGGGAGATATTGCGAAGAACAAGAAAGGAGAATGTGTAGGATGTGTGGAGGGAGGGAGGAAACGTGGGAACACGTGTGGGAAGAATGCACGAGATGGGGGAAGGGTAAGGAGAGGGATGAGAAGCGCGGTGGGAAGGTGCTGGGAGAGGAAGGAGGGGAGAGATGGATGAGGGGATGCAATATGGAGGGAGGGAGTGAATTTGGAGGAGGAAGTGAGGGAGGAGAATGAATGAAGGAGTGAATGAGTGATCGAGGAGAAGGAATGAATGCGAGGAAACGGAGATCAGACGTGGATGATAAGGTAGATAATAAAGTAGACTAAGCGAGCGTAATAAATAAGCATGCGTAGTATAAGCAACTAGTATAAGTAGTGATAAGATAATGGTAATATAGTTTTTAAGAATAAAGGAGGGGGGACGTGTGCGTGCATGCGTTCGTGCGTGCGCGCGTGCGTGCGTGCGTGCGTGCGTGTAGGCAGGTGCGTTAGGTGATAAGACGCACGCACGGGTGTAAAATCCGATCGTGCAACCTCCACGTGGTACATCCTGGATAATGCTGGCGGCATCGTATATTCTAAAGCTCATAACTCAGGCAATTCTCAACAAATATAGGTCATCAAGTAGTGTTATGGAGACGTCTCGCTGTCGTGTCTAGCACTGTGTGATAAAAATTTTGGTGTTCTATTTAAAAAAATCATGTTGGTATTGGTCAAGGCGATCTCCCCTTGATCCCTCTATTCATGTCAAATGGATACGATCATTCAATAGAACTTTTCAAACTCTACAACTTTGGTGCGAAAGATTTTTCTTAGAAACTTTTTAGAGATATGTGACCGTTTCTAGACGTTTCTAGCACCCCGTACGTGTCACTGGTAGATAAGCGTTAACGTTGTAGTTGATTTTTCGGCTTGGGTTTATTAAGCATTTTTCTTAGAAGGGGGGGAAGAGTAGAAGTGGAAACTCGTTTTTGCAATGCGGTTTATTGCAACAGATTGTCCTTCATCTCCACATGAAGAATCCCAAACGATAGTTTAAACACCTACTCTTTTACTTATTAGGGAAAGGAAACATGAAAATATTGATGTCATCCGATCATTAACTGTTTGGGAATGCGGTAGATTTCGAGGAAAATAAAGTTAGTAGCAAAACATTCCAATAAATAGTTTTGATAGAAATCGACCTTTCGATTAATCGACCTGAACGCTGTGAGATATAGTGGTAAGTCCCCTCCTCCACGGCTGCCACCCCTCCCCTACGGCTGCCACCCTCCCACGGGTGCCACGTAGTATGCTATGCAGACGATACGCTGGTATTGGCCGGGGGGAAGGACTGGGGCGAAGCTCGCCTCCACGCGGAGGCGGCGCTGGCATCGGTGGTGGGCACCATCAGCGACCTGGGGCTCAAGGTGGCCCCTCAAAAGACCCAGGGTATGAACTTTCATGGCAAGTGTCGGGGGGGGGGGGTGCGCCACGCACCCGGGTCCTGGTGGATGGTGTCCGTATCCGCGTCGGGCCCACAATTAAATATCTGGGTCTTACGCTGGACGGCCGATGGGATTTTGGGCCGCAGTTCAGGCGGCTGGCCTACCAGGTTCGCGGACAGGTCAGGCTCTGACCGGCCTAATGCGAACGCAGGCGGGCCTAGGTTGGCGTGGTCGCTGCCTGTATGTGGGTGTCGTGCTCTCGATTGCCCTTCACGGGGCGCCCATTTGGGCCCCTCGATTATTAGCCACCGGCCGCAACAGGAACCTGTTGCGCCAGGCTCACGCGACCGGTGATGCTGAGGGCGATTCGGGAGTATGACACTGTCTCGTACATGGCGGCGAGCACTCTGGCCGGCTTCACTCGCGTGGAGCTTCTAGTCGAGGAAAGGCACTTCCTATATTGGAGGGTGAGGGAGCTTCGCGGGCGGGGTGAGCTAACGGTCAGGAGCCTGGCGGCCCTGAGGTCCCAGGCCAGAGCCCGGGTCTTGCATCGGTAGTCGGCCGAGTTGGCTGATCCCCGGATATCTGGGCTCCAAACGGCCGAGGCCGTCCGCCCCTGTCTGCCAAAAATGATGGACAGGAGGGGATGCGGACTGTCCTTTCACCTAGTGCAGGTGCTGACCGGACATGGCTGTTTCGGAAAGTACCTGCACCGGATAAAGAAGTAACCCACCACCAGATGTCATCACTGCCCGGAGCGATTGGACACGGCGCACCATACGCTGGCTTCATGCCCTGCATGGAGTCAGCAGCACCGTGTCCTGGCCCGGACGGCGGGGTGCCGGGTGAAGGCACTCTCGCTCCCGTGCATGTTGCGGGCCATGTGCGGGAGTGAGGAGGCATGGGAAGCGGCGGCCTCCTTCTGTAGGGATGTAATGTCCCGGAAGGAAGCCGCCGAATGGAAGCGTCGCACTGGTCGTCGTCGTAGACGACGATGGAGGGGGCGGCGCTCCCCGGGAATAGGGAGCGGGCCCGAGGTGGCGCCAGCCGAGGGGGAGTGGCCACCTGTACGCCGGAGGCCACCTCTTCAGCCGCCTCGGGCCCGCCTTCGGAAGCGTGGGCGGGGGGCGACGGGAAGGGTGTGAGCCCTCCCACCTCCCCTGCGTGTCAGTAGAGGTAGGACAGGGGGAGTAGCGGCCAGATTGGGGATGGGCCTCACTCCCCTACCCCCTGGCTAACGGTTGAGGGGGGACGTGGAGAGAGAGTGGGTGTTCCTCTCTCTCCAATATGAAACCGGAAAGCCAACCCGATCGAAATACCGACCGGGGCGCCGTGCCTCCTGAATCCACTGGAAAAAGGAGGGGCGCGGTAATTGGGCGTGGGGCTCCCGTAGAGCCCTGGGGCCGGGGTGTCGGGGAGGGAATGCAGGCGCAGTTCCCCTGACTCCTTCCACTTCGGCTCGATCGGTAGACACCCCGGTGGGGTTTTAGTGAGTAGGAGTCTCACATAACCCGCCTCCTCCAAAAAGGGGGAGTATCCATGATGGATTTCCCCGTTATCAAAAAAACAAAAATAAAAAGAAAGTGGTAAATATACTTATCACCTATTTATTCTCACATTTTCATGAAATATTTCATTTTCGAGGGATTGTCGGGTTTTTGTGTTTTCTAGCTTCTGATATGATATGGGAACATACATGAAAGGTTGGAAAGTGTTTTGCATAAGTTGTCCATTTATTACAAATAAACGAAGTATGAAAAATACACATTTTTACAGAAAAAATCATTTTCCACGAGCTATGAGTGAATTTTTTTGCTCAAAATCATGATTTCGGGTTGTTTTGGATTGCTGATTATGAACTTGAGATCCAAATTGCAAGATTCGTTTTCCAAGATGGCGAATTCAAGATGGCGGATCACAGAATTTTTATTAAATTAGTTAATATTAACTCTGGTTAATTTTTGAGCTCGCTGATTACGAATCTGAGGTCCAAATTCTAAAATTTATTTTCTAAAATGGCGTATCAAAAAATTTTTATATTATTAGCTGAAATTGCACTTTGGTTAGCTTCCAAGGTCGCTGATTACGAATCCGAGGTCCAAAACTTATTGTTTAAGATTGTAGATTCAAGTAGATTCAAACAATGGCGGATCAATTCTAATATATTTACCTGAAATTGTCTTCCGGTTAGTTAATTTTTCATATTTGTGGCCGCCATTTTGAATCCGCCATCTTAAATTTTGAAAATCTGATAACGGATTTGTCATCAGCGACCCCAGAAACCCCTGTATATAAATTTTTTATAACTCTGATTTTTCTAAAAAATACGTGCCTTAAAGGGTTAAGCGGTGTTTAGGGCATATAAGTAGGGTCCAATTAAATATGTTGTCATAAGAGCTTCAATAGCACATTGAAAGTAGATGCGATAATAATGAGGCGATATGGATTCAACCTTGGTATTCAATCTTGGAACAGTTTTGGAAGCTACTTAACTTTTTTCTTCCTTCCATTGAAATCTATCGTGCTGTCAAGAGATTAATTGATCCGATGACATCAACATTTTCATCTTTTTTCTAGTTTGTTAAAAAAAAGAAAAAAATAAAAAGTGTCTAAAACTAATATTTGAGATTTTTAATACAATAATGGAGGATTTATCTATTGCATAAGCTGCATTCCAAAAGCGCGTTTCAACTTCTGGCCCTCTGCTTGTGTCAACGTAAGTCTCCACCCTTTTCTTTTTGAACACTTTGCGAGTCTATTTTTATCATAAATATTTTTGTTACAATAATGCATTTAATATTAACTTAAGCAACCGTATACATTCACGATAAATATTATTTTCAACAATGATATCAGGTGACATGAGAAATCAACTGCGATTATAATTGCAAATATCTACTGTCACGAATTAAAAGCTCGCGCACGAAGTGTTTTTAAATTCATATTCATGTGGATCACATCCTGGATATGACTTTCTTGAAAATGTCGTATCACGGAGATCCATTAGAAATCCACTAGAAAAGGTTAAAGGTGTAACATTGAAAAAACAGTTATTAATTCTTTGTCTATATGATTTTGCGTAGCCGATCGCGCAATCATATGTAAATGTATCCTCTGTCTCGTCTGCTTCCGTCTATTTTCTGCAACTCAATGCACAAAGTACAATTTCTGCGACATTTCTACGTGATGTAACAAATATGATATAAAAGAAAAACGGCCAATTTTTTATTCAACTTACCTTTTTTTTACAACATAAAAGCAACAAATTCCAACCATAAACATTATCCTTTTGACCGTTTGAGCTGCATAATAATAATGAATTATAAGATTAGTACTTGTTATTAGGTGTATGAATTAATTCGGTCCGTTTTTTCTTCCAAAAAAAGACTTTAGTATGAAAAAACATGAAAAAGTGTACTAATTAAAGTGTTTGCCATCGCTTGCTATTATTTTTTCCATCTGTCTGGCAGTTGTTGCGTTCTGTGACGGAAAAACGACTCGTCCTTCGAAGCGATCCATTCATTGAGACATTTTTCTTCATAATTGTTGAAGTGCTGGTCCGAAAGCCCGTGTGCCATCGATCTGAACAAGTGATAATCGGATGGAACAATGTCACGGTATTCTAGAAAAACAGGGTAAGGAATGAATAAAGGATACCGTGAAACATGCAACAGAAGTAATTCCAATGAGAATTACGTACATCAAATAATAAATAAAAAATGTCCTTCAATATATATGATGGGAAAAAGGGCATTAAAAGCACATAACTGATTTTATATTATTTAAAGATCGCAATCACAGTTGAAACAATTGCATAAATCTTAGGCTAGCAGGACCCATTATGGTGAACCGTATATATATATATATATATAATATATATTATAATATATATATATTTTATATATACAGGGTGTTTGATAGCTGATCATGCAGNTACCTGTACACTTCAGATTGTAAATTTATAACCACCCACCCTGTATATACAGGATGTTTGATAGCTGATCATGCAGACGAAAGTTGGAGATAGATTGGGTGTAGCCGAAAAGAAAAGTCATGTACCATAATGTCAAATTGGTAATAGTTACCGATTATTAATTAAAACATGTGAGCCAACGAACGCGTAGAGAGCGGAGGGCGGCCGCAGTAAGCACGTAGACATTTGATACAAGCGGAGTCAGCGAGTGGCGATAGGCAAGCGCGCGCGGCGAGGGGCAACGTAAACGACAAGAGGCGAGCGCACGCGACGAGGAGCGAGCGAGCGCGAACGACGAGGAGCGAGCGAGCGCAAGCGACAAGAGGCCAGCGAGCGCGACGAAGAGCGAGCGAGCGCGAACGACGAGGAGCGAGCGAGCAATAAGGAAAAAGCTATAAAGAAAAAGCTCGCTTGCTCCTCGTCGCGCGCGATCGCCTCTTGTCGCTTACGTTGCCCCTCGCCGCGCGCTTGCCTATCGCCAGTCGCTGACTCCGCCTGTATCAAATGTCTATGTGCTTACTGCGGTCGCCCTCCGCTCTCTACGCGCTCGTTGGCTCACACGTTTTAATTAATAATTCGGTAACTATTGCCAATTTGACATTATGGTACATGACTTTTCTTCTCGGCTACACCCAATCTATCTTCAACTTTCGTCTGTATAATCAGCTATCAAACATCCTGTATATGTATATACTTAGGATACATTCGGATTATTCGTTATCACATTTGCGGGAAAATTGCAGCTCTGGCTAGAAGAACAGTCGTGAACTATTTTTCTGCTCTGCATTATCATATTTATCGGAAGACCTAACCGCATATATTAAAAATTTTTCTGCAAAGTTTTCGTATCGTTTTAAGTTTCCTACCTAAATTTTGAGTTGTTAGAAATGATTTGTAAATTTTTCCTCTTTGGAACATCCAGAGCTTTAGTACATACAAGTTGCAAAACTTTTGTATTAGATAAATATTACGCTAACTGTCAATTCGAAATTTTAATTTAAAAATTTTTTATCGCTTTCGTCACATATTGAGTGATGCTCCAATTAATTTTTGTACGTACTTTCATCGTGTAAAAGCATATTTAATTCTGAAGCATTTAAGACGACGTAAACTTTGCAGAAAAAATATCAAATTGTGACAGTTCTCTGTCGATAAAGCGTTCAGCATCCCCTTAAGTTCAAAAATGTTAAATGCGATATTAATCAGTGGTACATATAAGTAGGGATAAATGCGGCCTCAGGAGGGAGATCTTGGAAATATATGTAAAGATAAAGGTCATTGCAAGTGGATCTCTTATCCGGTATATTTATTATAAATGTTTATAACAGAATATAGTAGCATATATTCATTTATTCCAGTTTATCAGAATATGTATTTATCAAATATAAATCCAAAATTGACCAGAATTAATGTAGAAAGGAATGTGAAGTAGAGACATAAATGTTACCTAAAGTAAGAACAGAAAAATGTCAACGACGACATGTAATATACGAAAGTATAAAAATAGGAAGCCATTTAAGGCCGCAATGCATGAATTTAGAATAAATATCAAATAAAAGTAAGCAACCCTTTTTTAGAGTTATAAACATTTCTGCATATTGGCAACGAAAGTTATTTATACTTGTTTATTAATCATGCACGATGAATAAATAATAGAGTATTTTACCATAATATTTTATTATTGCCTTGTTTACAATAAATATTCTGCGTATCCTCCTTCCCTTTCCACACACCTTGATACCTTCGATTTACAGAATTACGAACTTTTGTAACATTATAAAGATTAACTTCTCAAGATAATATTTCGTTAATAATATCAGCAAGTTCATCATTTTCCAACATCGTGAGATGATTACCTTCGACACGACGAACTTGCACGTTACCTTCAGTCACCTGAATAATAATTAATTTTGTCGTCAATTGATTTTCAAAGGCGGAAACTACATCGATATGCGTCCTTATATTAAGATTACCTTTTTCAAGTCGCTATTTTCGTCGGCAGAAGGTAGGTAGGACGTTGTAGGTTTTAGTAATAGTATAGGCGATTTCAGTGGCGGTGATGAGGACGCATCATATTCGTGAATAGCGATCAGATGCTTATAAACCGTTGTACAATAAATCTTGTAATTTTCAAGAGAAGTTACTTGCACAATATCGTCTGAAAGACATTTGACGACAGCATCCCATTTTTTCTCCCACGTGTCGTGTTTAGACAATTCTAATAGAACCTGTTAACAATTATCATTATTACGTGTCTTATATTATAACAATAAATTCACCATACACAACATACCGATGTATTATCGATAGAGTAGAAGAGATCTATAAGGCCTAGGAGAACATTATTCTGAAATTCCTGAAGATTCGTGAAAGGAAAATATTGATCTTTCAGAGTTTTCATATAATCCGGTGTGCCATCAATTAATATTAACCGTCCTGTGAAATTTCTCGCCTCCAACAATCTCGTCAACTCGATAGCGATTAACGACCCGTATGAATACCCAACTATTATGAATTCCGCAGAACCCTCCATCTTTGATATTATATGCTACAAAAAAAGAGAGAGAAATAAATGTTCGTTTTTTCTTATTAGTTTCTTGATCGACGTGACGCAATTCCAATCTAGTGGAATGGAATCACGGAAATATCGAAAAGGCAACTTCCCTGTTATATTAATACGTACAGGTAACAGACTGGCAGCCGACTGCAATACAGATTCACTCGTGGGGATATTGTTTGCTCCGTGCTGCAAACATGTCACGGGACCTTCGATTTTCGAAGCCAACGAATTAAATACGCTCCCGCAACCTTCGATTCCTGGTAGAAGAAATATCCGCTTTGTGCCCACTTTATTTCTCGTAGTTATCTCCAAGCAAACATCTGGAACTATGTCTAAATTATTGATTAAACGAATTAAAAATTTTATACCCGCCGAATCGAGTGTCTCAATCTGCTCAAAACGCTTGTCTTTGTCGGCCATATTGTGGAGTTTCTCCAAAGTGAGAGTTCTAATGTCCTGCGCGGTAAGATAAACGTCGAATTCTTTCTCCAACGTTTGCTTGATCTCTACCGCCGTCATTGAATCCATACCCATCTCTGACAGGGGAGTGCGAAGTCCAACCGCTTTCACATCTTTTATTCCTAAGTAAGCAAAGACAGGAGAAGATAAGGCTCTTGGATTTTTATCATGATCACATAAATCACAACAAAAGGTATGAGAAAGAATACACACATCATTCTTGCCATAGGTGTTTTATAAAACAGTAACATTTAATATCTATTACACTTCGGACAGTAGAAAAAAATGATGTAAGGAAAAGTTGAATCCTAATCTTGAATTGAGTGGGCACACTATTTTTTTATGAAATCGATTTTTTATTGGTGCAATAAAGGTTGGGCCATAAAAATATAATTGTATTTTTATTTTAAATAGAACTCCTTTATTTTTTGTATAAGTAGATTTTTAAAATATTTTTCGTAAATTTTTTGTATAAATAGATATTTTAAATATTCTCCGTAAAAAGGTAGCAGGATAAGATGACCAAAAAATGAGTAGTTAATAAGACATTTAAGATTTATTAAAGTAAATGTTTGAACGTTCCACCATACAATAAACATTTGGCATCGAGTGTCTAGAAGGATATTTTGAACACTGTTTGTAAATATTCAATTGCGTCGAAAAAATTGTACCGTCTACGCCTGTCTAACAATAAGAATCGTACGCAGTAACGAGTTGTAATTCAATGAAAAAAATATATCATTATGAAAGTTTTAAACAATGAACAAAAGTAGACATGTTCACTATTTTTGTGTTTTGTGATAAGAATA
Organism: Harpegnathos saltator; assembly: GCF_003227715.2. NCBI lineage: Eukaryota > Metazoa > Arthropoda > Insecta > Hymenoptera > Formicidae > Harpegnathos > Harpegnathos saltator. The sequence goes on along the minus strand of NW_020230072.1, from coordinate 601,629 downwards.
CTATAAATGCTGCAATTATATATCGTCTCATATCCGTAATGTTGCCAAATGTTTGTGGTACGACGGAACATTCGAATATTTATTTTAAAAAATCTGAAATGTCTATTCATTTAACTACTTACTTTCTGGTTATTTTAACTGCTTCTTTCTGCAGAATATTTTAACTTGTACAAAGAAAAATCAGGGGCTTCAATTTAAGATAAAAATGGAGCTGCATTCTTCTCGTCACTGCGCTACCAAAAAATTGACTTCATAAGACAATAACGCTTATGAGAACATTCAACTTTTACTTACGCTGTCTTATTCTTTTGTATTATCCAAAATACAATAGATATTAATTGTTAGGATTCTGCGAAACACCCTGAATACAGTTAACATTGTGTGTATCATTAATTGTAATTTTTTAACTTTAATTTCAATGTTTTATCGTAAAAAATTTTCGAAGTGATCATCAGATTTGTCACGTTTATGATGAAAAAATTACCCATGATACTAGCTACAGTTTCCACAATGTCCATCACTCCACCAAATGTCGCGCGCTTCTCTGCCACAACCATACTACCCACGATCGGCTTATTTAGAACCATGAAAGTGTCCAGCGACTGAAGACAGGATTGTATTTTCTGTTGTAGAGTACCGCCGATGATCAGTTCCTTATTGTCCTCTTGCATATCGGCCACGAGACCCACATCACCCACCGCGCCCCACTGTATAGCCATCCCAGGTAATCCGTCTTGTACTCTTCTCTCGCATATTCTCTCCATGATGGAATTGGCCATACCGTAATTAGTTTGGCCGGAGTTTCCTCGGCCACACGAAACGGATGAGAAGACAACAAAGTATCGGAGGTCAGGGCACATTTTCCTGGACAACTCGTCCATTGTTTTCGTCGCCATTGCTTTCGGTTTAAATGATTCCTCGAAGGACTCAGTTGTCTGATTCTTGTAGAGAGAATCTTTCAGCACTACGGCAAGATTGAATATAGCGTCCACCGGTCCCATTTCAATGGCAGTGTTCAGGATGGACACGCCGTCCTTGTGATCAGACGCTTCAGCACTCGCGATAATCTGCACATTCACCCCGTAGGACTTCCATAATTCTACCCTCGAGCGCTGGTAACCGTTTCGCAATCCTGTCCGCGAAGTGAGAAGAAGATTCTTTGCTCCGCGAAGAATAAGCCAGTCGGCCAATTCTAGACCAAAGCCGCCTAATCCGCCCAAAATGATGTAGGACATATGAGACTTGCAGAAAAATCGGGGATAAGCGAGAATAGGAAGACTCAATGGCTCGTTTTCATCGCATATCTTTATCAGGATCTGAAAATAAGGATGATAGTAACAGAATTTCATCGCGATCATATATAAAGCAGTTGTTGCGATAACATTAAAAACATGAATTTCTAGTGTGCGCGAGAAATTACCTTTCCTATGTGCTTGCCAGTTGCCATATACCTGAAGGCATCTTCTACTTCGGTCTTTTCAAAGACTTTCCTAGGAAGAGGTTTTATCGAGCCATTTTTCAGACATTGTAACATATAATTATATATAATTCCGTAATTCTTTGAGACGGAACTTATTATATTGTCTAACATAATTGCATGGAAACTGATGCCTTTCGCAAAAATCATTCTGTCTAAAGTATTATCGGCGATCAAGTCATATTTTCCTATTTCCAAGAATCGACCGCCTTTTGCCAAGCAGCGAATAGACGCCTGAAGTTTCTCCTCAGCTAAGGAATTCAATACGATATCAACTCCCCGACCGCGTGTCTGCTCAAGTATCATTTGTTCGAAACTTGTGTCGCGAGAATTGCCGATATGATCGTCAAGGATCGAAGGAAAAGTTTCTCTAATGAATTGCCGTTTCTTCAAAGTTCCGACTGTCGTGAATACTTCGCACTTTTCGTACAGCGCGAGGTGGATCGCGGCTTGACCAACACCGCCGGTACCCGAATGAATGAGAACTTTGTCTCCTCTTTTCATTTTTCCTTTCTCGTAGAGAGCGTAGCAGCTTGTGGCATAAACACACGGAACTGTGGCAGCATCCTCGAATGTCCATTCATCGGGAATAACCCAAGACATAACGTGGTCCTGGATTGCAACATTTGATATTCCTCTAAAAATATAAATTATGTTTTCATTCAAGTTGACGTCGTCTTTCAATCATGGAGGGAAGATTGATAACTGCATTACATATCTACATTAGTGCTAAATCTAATATCCTTCAATACAACATTGTTATTGAATTTATATCTATGATATAATAACTATATTTTGTATTATATCCTCTCACCTATCGGAGCATAACGCCATTATTCTTTGTCCAAACCCATCATACCCGACAAATTCAAAGCCTAAGAAAGAATCGATATCTCGTTCAATCATTTGGAAGGATTCCAACGCCAGTTTACCAGTAGCTATCATAATATCTCTAAAATTCAGTGCCGCGTAAATTTTATGTATCATATTTTCGCGGCTGAGTTTGGGAGATGTCCGTCCTTCGACCCAACGGATTGTGCTCATATCACCTCGGATCTAATAGGAATTAAGTTCACAATATAATTTCGTATTATTATTAATATAAAAAAAATTGTTGTAAAGGAATGGTTTTGACTTTTGATGAAAATTGAGTTGTTCCGACGTTTTCCGCATAAAGATAGATAAAGTTTTATGCAAATTTCTTTCCGTGTCCACTTTGTTATCGTATACAAAACCCTTATGTACCCTTTGAGCGACGTAACCGCACTGCACAGGTATGGGTTCCGGCGGCGATAATGACAAGTGTCTGTAAGAGCCCCAAACTTTGCCGGGACGTAAGACATTAATGGGTAAGTCTAGTCGCAACTGATTCATGTAAAAAGGCTCTTGCAAGGAGAACTTGGGCGCGTTCTTATCCTGAATGAAGACGCATCTAACTGTGTCGCGCCTGGCTCCTTTCGCAAACAATTTACAAATCCTATGACACCGCACTCAGGATCATCTCCACAACAAGTGTTACTCGTGAGTTCGTCTCGTCGTCCGTGTCCAATGAAGATTTGAGCTTTTCGATCCACGAAAACTCGTAATTGTTTATATGCACGATTTCTCTTTTTATTATTGCACTTTGCGCCTTTCTCAGAAGCAACACCAACTCCCGTTCCGTGCGTTTCTCCAAAATGATATTCAAATTGTACTGTTGGAGCAACTCATTGTCGTATGTGACATTGAGGTCCTCTCGGGTAAACAGAAAGCCACCAGCCATTATATTAGACAGTAATGTGTGTGCACTTTTCGTTAATACTCCAACTCCAACAACCATTAGGAACGTATCGCCGTTTAACACTTTGTTAGGTTGTACGACCGATAGATTTTGTGGTAACAAAGAGCAGTCGAATCTGTTCTCCATCGCAGCCAACGTCAGATTAGATCGCACTAATGGCAAGTTGCTCAGAACTTTGTCCACAATTGGAATAACTAGATCCTCCAGTAGAATCTTGTCATCGTCCTCGACAAACTCGATCACTTTGACGTTTCTCAAATTGTAACATTCAAGCGCGATGTGTATCGATATTTGCACCGCATCTTTCAAAGAGATCGTGTTATGATCGCGGTGAGCAATGAACTTGTATTCTTCGTGTACAGATTCGACGTTCGTCGATCGGCGGGATATGACCATGGACTTCAGCCCACAAATTTCAATTCCTCCGGATATAATGGCGTCGAAAGAATCATAGACACGTACGGGTACATCTGTAATAAAATTTACAATATGGAGATGACAATAGGAAACCTGCATGAAGAGCAAAATATTGCAAAATACGAAAATATTTTAAATTAAATTGTGCGTTCTTACTTCTTTCTTCAATAGAGAGGTTATGAAATTGCGTCATATGATGTGCAGGGTCGATTACCAATTTACGAATTTGAGTCGGTACGTAAAGATTTCTCGAGTCAACCGATAAGAGTTTTATTTGCAGCATATTGTCCATAAACGCTACCCAATTTGTTGCCCACGTGATATGCCCTGTACTTCCATTAATTGAGGAGCTTTTTAATGAACGAAATAGACCATTATACTGGTAGCCACGGAGTCGTAGTTCCTTGTAAATATCTGCAGCATTCATGCATTCTTCATCATCTTCGTTTTTCGATAGAAACTGAACGGATATTTTCTCTTTCACGATATCGTCAGGCACCCTCACGACTCCACTGACGATTACATTCTCTCCCTCTATAATCTCGAAATTATTACCGCCTGTAAAAGTATTACAATTATTACACGATAATATCACTATTTCTCTGAATCTATTACATCGACTTGATTTCTATTGTTGAAGACAATTTTGTTGTTACAGGAAATTGAACCTCACTGCGACTTCGCAATGTTTTTCCATCTTTTTTCTTAATGTTGATTATATTATTGTTAATGTTGTGTCACAATATCGCTGTAAGGGAATATCGAGAATTGAGTCCCGGGTAATTGCAAAAGTATTTACCTTCTTGGATCATAATAGTTAAGTCCAGCTTGTCTTGTCGTGATAAGTGAGTAGCGCGTATGAATTTAACATTTTCAAATACAATAGGTATGTTTCTATGATCAATGCCGCTCAACAAACCAATAGTATGCCAAATTTCGTAAAGGTAACCCATAGCTGGTAACAAATTTCTTCCATCGATTATATGGTCAGACATATATTCAAAATCTGCATCAGCGGTTGTAATAGTGACGATTCTTTCTCTGCTGAAAATTTTACTTTCACCTGTATAATGGTAGAAGTAATAGTCCTCAGAGTGATTCCATCTGCAATATTGTTTTAAAATTAGTAATGTAAACAAAGAATCGTGATTCGTTTTCTTATACTTATATTTCAGCAAGAAGCGGACCTAATGAGAGGAGATATCATTGGTGTTCCCCGACTAACAGGAAATTGCACTGGCGGATACAAACTTGCAATCTGTGGCTGAAGTCCTACATTATAAAGATCTCCGATTCCTTCTAAAAAGTTTTGCATGGTATGCTTCTGGCCGCGTTTATAGAGTGAAATCAACGTTATCACTGACTCCAAGTTTGATATGAGTGGCTGAAAAGTATTGTGTGGTACTATGTCGACGAGTATCGTATCTTTCGGTAACAAAGCTGTAATTTTTTGTAATGGTACTGGATTCAGTATAATGTCTACATAATATTCTGCAGCGGTCTCAAACTTGTCGCGTTCGCTTCGTGACCTGCCCAACTGTGTTACACCGCGGCTGTTTGGAAAGTTCGCTGGTAATATTCGGTAGAGATGCTCCAAGAGTTTTGATCTAACAACATCAAGATAGTTGCCTTGATTCGTAGTAATGTCATCAACCTGAGGAGCAATGATCAATATTATTATGCCTGGTTTCATAAGTATGTATAAATGGAACATACATAAACAATCGCTCCACATAAGGAAAGCGGAAATTAGTAATTAAAATGAATTCAAAAGTCGTTAAAACCTGAGACATGGCCTGCTCAAACGCCGTGCCTATGAAATACGCCGTCAAAATTGTTGTCTCGATAGTGAAACGTCCATCAACATATTCGGATATAAGTTGGCCAATAGACTGACCTATCGTGTAATCGGATAGAATACCAATGTGTGTTAAGATATCCACTATTCCAATCTAAAATGTTGTTGATAAAAGTATTGGCTTTTAATTGAGAGGCTATTACATCATACGTTTACATGGTTTTACGTGGCTAAATACCGATATAAATATACACACACACACACACACATACGAGTACTTAAATAATTTATATGTTGGACTGTGCTTAGTCAAGCATTTTATATATTGTGAATATAAAATAATTGATGTTTCTTTCTTATACCTGTATGGCAATGATTGCTACAAATGATTCTACGATGCTATTGCTGGTAGTTTTATTTTTGTTTTTTATAATATCCGTAACACATATATCCCGCTGCTTTAATGTTTCATTACATTTCTTTATTGCCTTTGCAAACACTGGTAGTTTCATCAGTTCTTTAGTATATCAAAAGCAAACATATTAATCATATATGAAGGACATTGTATACATGGAGTTGTATATATCCATTCCATCAAATTTATGTATTGAAATTAAAATATTCGTAATAGTTGCTTTCGTACCTATGCTACGCCACTCAACTTCTGTTCCAGGAAATACAAAGCAGATTGGTCTCCTTGGGTTTGCGCAGTTTTCAACTTTTCTTATTTTGTTAACAGGAACTTCAGGTCCAGCAATAGTATATCCTCTATAGGAATGGCCTTGAATATTTTCTGCATGAATGCTATGCAGAAGAGCCATATATTCCACGTCTATCTGTCGGCTATTCACCTACCGCGGCAGAGTTGGACATATACATCTTATCACGGAAAAAATCATTTTGATCTTGGATAATTTCTATTTTAATTTGATTTTTAAAAATACGTTTTTAGTTAAATTTACTTACGTCATCTAATAGAGCCTGAACAGCCTCCTCAGTACGACCAGATACCGCTACAAGTCTAGGTAAGCCATCTGGTATTCCAACATTGATTTTATTTTTGGGATTTGATTTCAGTAGTATGTGACAGTTTCCACCGCCAAATCCGAAATTATTAACGCCAATGTAACCACCGTTCCATGAAGTTGGTTCAGTGACGACATTCATTCTTCCTTCAATTATAGGAGTCAGTTCCTTTCGCGGTGTTTTGTAGTGTATGGTTGGTGGAATAATGCCTGTTTCCATCGCTATCAACACCTTAAAAACGTTGAAATATATCACATACATCCTCTTACAAGGAAACCATAGGAACTGTTTCTCACCGATTTTGATGGGCTTTGGATATGTTGTAGAGCAACAACAAAAACTACTAGACACGTATTTTTTTATGTGCGTATCTCAAGGTTTAGGACGTGAAACAATCTCTCGAAAAAAACTAACATTTCCATTTTTTGCGAATATCTTCTAAAGTACAAGGTATATAAAAAATGTTTCCTACACAAGTTTTACAGTACTATATACTGTTTGCAACGGTATATTCAGATTTTTCAGAAATGTCAAAATTTTCAATTTCCGCCCCTACTCATTAATTTTGCAAAATTAAAAAATTCCCTGAGGATAAAAATTAAAGAGCATTTGATGCCGAATCCATCTATATATAATAATACAATATAATCATGATTAATATTTAGAAAAGCGAGATGATATCATTGTGCTATAAGCGCAGTGCTGTAGATAGGTGTTGTGTTATTTCATTTCAGTTGCGCTGTATTCAATAACTGTCTCTTATGCATATTTCCTCATACTACAAAATGCAAAAGAATTAATTTTAATGACATAATATGCAACTTATTATACGAAATAAAGATGTTAGATAGATGAATGTGCATATGTGTACAGTATGTCTGATTTAAGTGGATACGCTTAATTATTTCTTAGAAAATTAAAGATACAAAAAAATGGTTTAAACAAAAGTTGTTTGGTTTGAAAGGGGACATAAAACAGCGATAGCATTTTGTTTACAGATGGCGCCACTTTTGAGATATTCACTGATCATCTATTTTCTTAAATAGAAATTCCAACTTTTTATTATTATACATCATCTTTTTCTACCAATTAATTTGAACAACTTTTGTCTGAAACATTTTTTATTTGCCTTATATTTTTTGAGATATTTAAGGATAACTTGGTAAATTTTCAATATTTAACTTACCATATCTGGCTAACTATTTGTCGGAACAAAAAGTAGTACTAGACTTTTTACTCTATTTAGTTTCAAGAATATATTGGTACAATAATGCCCTTCTTTTGTTAATTTATTAATCTTTGAGAATTTCAAAATCATCTAATTAACAAAAGTCAGGTTAGTTAAAGGATAGGTTGCAATAAGGCCGTTTTCTGGCCCCTCACCAAATAACACGATACTCCGTCATTTTGTTGTTCATGATGGGACTCATCAATCCCCCAAGTGGTTTCCTGAACAAACAAGTGGTTACTAAAATAACAGTTTGAAAGTTTGCATTTTACATGGGATTAACGTTATTGACGTGTTTGACAGTTTATTTAACCATCTTCTAAGGCGTATCTGTTCACCATACTTTCTCAGAAACTGTCTCAGAGTATGATATTTAAAATATAAAATCATCAAACAAATGCATCTATGGGAAGAAGGCGACCTAGCTTTGAAGTGAGCAATAGCGCGATACTCGTGTGCCACAGCCACACACACACATAAAGATAACTTACCTTACTGAAAATATTCAGGCGGTTCTCCAAGTGATCATCCAATTGATTTTTGATGTGATATATTACTTTTACTTATGACCTGATTATTTTTCACCTGATTTTCACCTGAATTTTTACCTGATTACATTACTTTTTTATCACTTGATTAGTTATTTTGAATGATGCTTCTAACAAGAAATAAGATGATAAATTAGGAAAAGAACAGGTAACGAGGTAAAATGATATGTTATTTAAAATGTCAGGTAAAAAATCATCTAAAAATCACCTGAATATTTTCAGCAAAGTAACCGGTGAGAATATACGGAACACTCATGTCTCTCCATTTTGCTGTTCTTATTATATCTGGTATTAATCAACACGAGTAGTTTCGTTGTATTCTAATATATATATGTCAGAAAAATAATACTTTCTCAAAAAATTTATTTCATTTTGAACCGCTCTCAGCGGAACACAAGTATTGTCAATGCAAATGCGGAACTCGAACTAGAACCGGTTGCTGCGCGCATGTTGCTTCGGTGGTTTAGTACGTGGGATATTATCGACACCTCGAATATTCGCAACAACATGCAGCAGCATTGACATATGGGTTGTATTTGGAGGATGCAGCCTCAGAAACAGAAACTGAATCGATCGATCTTCACTCTAATTGGTTTGACGGGAATAAGACTGAATAAGATTAGGTGCATGAAGCAAAAGATAATAATTAATAGGACAAAATTGAAAAAAAACTAAACGGAATAAAAAATATTAAACACATAAAAAAACAAAAAGAGGCGTCAACCGTTAAATCCACGTTCATGCCTCTGGGTTCGGCTGAGAGCGGTTTAAAATGAAATAATTTTTTTGAGAAAGTATTATTTTTCTGACATATATATATATTAGAATAGTTTTTTTCGAGAGATTGTTTCACCTCCTAAACCTTGAGATACGCACATAAAAAAAAATACGTGTCTGATAGTTTTTGTTGTTGCTCTACAACATATTCAAAGCCCATCAAAATCAGTGAAGAATAGTTCCGACCATTTTCTTGTTAGTAAAATCCACAAAATCTTAACTGCAAGAATATAATCAAATTAAAAAAACATAATTTATATAGGCATGTAGTATAACTTGTGGACACTTGATTAGTCATTTGATTGTGTGGCAAGCTGAATTTTACGAAAATACTTAAGCTGACAAAAATAGGTTTGCAAAAATTAAACAGGGTCACTAAAATTTTGTAACTATTGATCTTTTAGATCACTGTTAACGATATTAAAGTCAAAATTCTTTAAATTCTAAGCGGTAAACTAACTGTAGCAACTAAAGCGGTAAATTAACTGTAGCAAATAAAGCTACAATTTTATGGTATCAAATAAAACTGGATATTTATTATGAAAAAAGTTAAATGGTCAGAATAGGACAAGATCTATATTTGAAATCTATAAAATGTAACGAAATAATGAATAAACATAATTTATGACGGAAAGAGTTATATAATACATGCAGGGTTGGGAAGTAACGCGTTACTTGTAACGCCGTTACTGGTATTATTCCTTTTTTGAATAACGATTAGGTAACGTCGTTACTTTTTTGTGTCAGTAACGAAAGAGTAACGGCGATACATTTTTTTTATAACAAATAACGAAATGTCCGTTACTTTAATCGTTACTTTTTAATTTTTATAAAATTAAACTTAATTGTATTTAATTTCTATGCATTTCGTGTTTCATGTTGAATTTAGTGAGAACCAATAAAAATGGACTTACATATTGTCATCCATTGGCCGTAGCTATACAGAAAGGTTTAAAAAAAGGGTAGGTTGGTGTAATTTGATTAACACATATATTCATCAAATAACATTCATCTGATAAAAAAGAAAAATCAATATGTTTATATTTAATTTTATTGATTTAATTTTAGGTTTTGTACTACATTTGAAAAAGAATTGATAATTGCTAGCTGTTTGTACCCCAAATTCAAATAGAGTTGGTTAGCCGGAGATAAGCGAAAACTTGCACAAACATATTTAGAAGATTTATTAGGAATTCTTTCAGTTGAAACTTCTTTGATGTCTGATAAGCACGATGATAACGATGACTATTTTAATTTCAAACAGCAAACACCAAATGAGGAATCTGTCTATGATGAATTGCAAAGATTTTTAAAGTCAACAGGCACTAATGTCCAAACATTAAATTCATATCCACTAATTAAGAAACTTCTCATTAAGCACAACACTTAATAATATAAAATAATAACAATATTTAAATATATATATATATATATATTTCTAATCATCTTATGTCCGATTTCTCAGCACCTTTCTTATAATCCTGGATTTACAACAAAAAAAAGTAACAGAAAGTAACGAAGTAAAATATCGTTACTTTCAAATAATGGTAACGTGTTATTTTTTAAGACGAGTAACGAGAACGGTAACGAGTTACTTTTTACCGAAAGTAACGGTAATGGTAACGAGTTACTTCCAAAAAATAACTTTCCCAACCCTGAATATATGTAGATAAAATTTTATTTTGGTCATTTATATCGGTTTACGGTGTAACTATTTTAGTGTATTTCTGTGTTAAATTTTGTCATTGAAAAAGCGACTTCAAAAATTCTACGTTTAAAAGCTTTTTTAGAGAACTTTTATAACTTTTTCAATTTTAAGACTGTTACATTATTAAATTTATCATGTTAAATTTTTAAGCTCATCATTAGATACAGTGATACCGACGTTTTTGAATGTATTGGGCACTTGAATAAGTTCTCGCTGTTTCCCGAAAGATGGTGTTATCTTAACTTTTTTGCATCAGGCAATACTACAGCCAACTTCATCGTGAAACGCCACCACTAGGCTCGATGTGACAATATATGTTATTCCGCCGAAGTGTAAACAACATATTTTTTCATAGCGCTAAACTTGTCGAATTTCGTGCCAAAAAAAGAATATTTGCGGGGAATTTTACTGCATTACTTTTTCCAAAAAAAATCTGCAACTGAAGCACATAGAATCCTTGTGGCGACTTATGGCGACCATGCTCTGTCGGAGACAACATGCAGAGATTGGTTTAGACGCTTTAAAAATAATGATTTTGATGTTGAAGATAAAGAACGCTCTGGCGTACCGAAAAAGTTTGAAGACGAAGAATTGGAAGCGTTACTCGATGAAGACCCATGTCAGACGCAAATTGAACTTGCAGAATCATTAGGAGTTGATCACACAACAGTTGCCAAACGTTTAAAAGCATTAGGAATTATTCAAAAGCAAGCAAATTGGGTGCTATACGAATTGAAGCTGAGAGACGTCGAACGGCGTTTTTTCACGTGTGAACAGCTGATCTAACGGCAGAAAAGGAAAGGTTTTTTGCATCGTATCGTGAGTGGCAATGAAAAGTAGATACACTACGATAACCCGAAACGTAGAAAATCGTGGGGTAAGCCCGGCCATGCATTAACATCGACGGCGAGGCCGAATATCCATGGTTCCAAGTTCATGCTCTGTATTTGGTGGAATCAGCTGGGTGTAGTATAATATGAGTTCCTCAAACCCAACGAAACCATCACGGGAAATCGCTATCGACTACAATTGATGCGTTTGAGCCGAGCATTGAAGGAAAAACGGCCGCAATACAAGGAGAGACACGACAAAGTAATTTTGCAGCATGACAACGCTCGGCCACATGTTGCAAAACCGGTCAAAACCTACTTGGAAACGCTCAAATGGGAAGTCCTACTGCACCCGCCGTATTCATCGGGCATTGCTCCTTTCGATTACCACTTATTCCGATCGATGACTCATGGCCTGGCTGAGCAGCACTTCCATTCTTACGAAGATGCCAAAAAATAGATCGATTCGTGAATGACCACAAAAGATGAGTCGTTCTTTCGACATGGTATTCGCATGTTGTCAGAAAGATGGGAGAAAATAGTAGCTAGCGATGGACAATACTTTTAATGACATGTTCTTTACTAATTTTTTTAAATGAAGCACTCATTTTCACGAAAAAACAGCAAGAACTTATTCAAGTCTCCAATACAATTTTAGAAATATTAAACTACCAGACATATCAAAATGTAATATTATGTTCCGTGCTAATTCATTTCTTGCGAATGTGTTTCTGCTGGTTAAGGAGCTAAAATACGTACTTTTGCCACTTGACAAAGACCACTAACAGGTTCAGAATGCCCGAGATTTGATTTTATCGAACCTATCAATAAGGGAGTAGTCCTCTTTGAACATAAAGCCTGATCGATGGCGTTAACTTCTGGCGGATCTCCTGCTAAAGTACTAGTGGCGTGGGCCTCCATATAGGACAGCTCTTCAGGTGTGATGCCGCAATCATTGTAAAAGTCTTCCAATAATTTCTTTTGCATACTGAGAGAAGGATATGTAATCCCTTCTGGCTTCCAACCATCGCAATTAGTTTTAGAGTAGACGAGGGTAGCATAGATTCGTTTCGCGTTCTTCGCTTTCTGTAGATATATTACTGCGATTGCTTCACTGCGCATATAACCCGTACCGCTCGCCTCGAAGGGCTTACAGTAACCATCCGCGGAGAGGACTCCTAAAATTGTTCAATCGGCTAACAATTAGGCGATCTTTTCGAGTTACGCCATTACAGCGTTTATATGTAAGCGATAGATCTCTTTACAAGGAATGATTTTACATTTTATAAGATTATTTACAAGCTTACCGAGGTGAAAAAATTGAAGCGTTATATTGGGATGAAGACACAGATTAGCACCACCCACGATAGCTGCGTCGCACTCTCCACCTCGTATCATTCTGAAAGCTTCCGCAATAGCGTAGTGGCTTGAACTGCAGGCCGTATCCACCACATAAGATGGTCCAGTAAGACCGAGCCAATTAGAAATACTGTTCGCTAGCCAGTATTTACCGCAACCAATAACTGAGTATCCAGGTGACTAATTAAAAATAAATTATGTTTATGTTAGCTTTTATTTTTTACCCTTTATTATATTTATATTCTATTTTCCCCTTTATTATATTTATATTATATTTATTTATATTTATTATTGTACATATATTAGCGTTTATATGTATACAGAATATACTTTTTCAGTTATATTAAATATAAAAGTCTCAAAGAATGTCCGTGCCAATACTAATTAGCCGGTTTTCAGAGCTTCGTCTAATTATGTGACTGTTATTAATTATTTAACGATTGCAGCGTTTTTATCATCTTTCTATGCTGGATTTAATAAGTTCTGGCACGAGCGAATATTTCAAGAACAAGATCAGAGGGATAATTCTTAAAAAAGATATGTATTTTTTAAAGTAACAATATAATATTTGTTTATAATATTATTAATAAAAAATGTTTCTTTTTCGTAATATTTGGCAGTTCCAGAACTGCTTTTATATTAGAGATATGAAATCATCTGATAGTGTACCTGAGGCATGGTAAGAAGAGTTATGGTGGCCGTTGCAGAATAACACGATCCTATAAAGACACCAGTTTTCGTTCCTTGTAATTCTTTGGGATTTACACCGGCGTCGATAAGTGCTTCATAAGTGTGCTCGAGCAACATCCTGCACATAGGATCAGTAATATGCGCTTCCACAGATGAAATACCAAAGTACTCGGCGTCGAACTTGCTTATATTATTAATCTTTCCTGACCGATCTGGCATGTCATAATGAGCTGTAAAAATGCCAAACATTTATTTTTTATACTATGACTATAATCTGCAGAATTGCTACTATTTTCTTTTCTATTTTGTTTTTTCCCTTAATATTTTATTCAAATTGTATCCGTATATTACCGTTGTTCCATCGTCGATTGTCGTCCGAACCTAGGTCCATCATGTTCAAAAGATTTTCTTGCAACTCCTTCATATTGTCTGTATCGGGAAATCGACCGGCGATACCAGAAATCACAATCTCTTCACCCGGCGGCACTTTTTCGTGTGGGTTATAAAGTTTGCTGCCTTCCATATTTTTGTCTCACTAACAAATCTATTCGTACTGAAAACATAGTGCAAAATGCTTTCTGCTCTCTCGAACACAAATAAGCAAAACGATCAAACGGGACGTTGAATAAATCTACAATTTTATTCCATAAGTAATCTTTCCGCGCAAGAAAAATGTACGTACCTAATTATATATATTACTCAAAGCAATTAGGGAAGCGCTTCAAAACTTGCAAAATTTGATGGTTATTAAGAAGCCATATTTCAGCTTGGGGAGGTCGTAGTCAATTACCTGAAAATACGTTTAACAAGTAAAAGGAAGCTTTCACACTAGTAAATTTGCATCACATCAACTCGCAAGTCTGTAATAGACTTTAACGCGAGAAATACAATTTATGTATCTACATTATATGTATGCATGTATAAAAGCGGGACATCGTAGCGAAAATGAAGTAGCGCAAATAATTGCTTTAATAGAAGAAGGTCTTTATCTGTGCTGACACATACACACACACACATATCACGCACATTTCATATTAACGTACACATATACCATACACATGATGTGCAAAATCCGTCCGAGCAACCCGATCCCCGTGGTGCATATCGGATAACACGAATGGCGGCGGTGTTGCTAAAAATCTTGCAAAATGCAGGGGTGATTTTGAAATGCGACAACTCGGCTCCAATGTATGATAGAACAATGTTCCTTGCGGCGTTTTAACCCTTTAACGCCTACTGGTAACTATAGTTACCAGAAACGCATTTAAGAATCCATAACTTATGTTAGTCAAAAAAGGAGATATTTTCGTTTCCTTCGCACCACTGTAATCGTGAATTCTTCTTCTAAAAAATGGTATATAGATTGTATGTAGATTCGGTCTGTTTTAACTCAGTTTTAATGATAACATGTTTTGTCAAATTCCAAGTAGGCATAGTTCGCATTGTTACTGACATCTAGAAGTGCACTATAAATGAATAGATTGGTATCTGTTATAATTTTATACATTTGGAAACTTTCTCAGATGCAAAATGTGAAATTAAAACAATACAGAAATTCAAAATGGCGAATCCAATACGGTGGACACGAAAATCAAGAAATCAACCTATTTTCGTGAAATCTGGTGACCTACAATTTTTTATGCGGCAAAAAATGAAGGAACGATTGACTATCTAAATGGTGATTTATAAGATATTCTTCTGACATAGTAAGCTTGACGTTCTGAATGATAAACTTCACTCACAAATATATTAGGTGTACAAATTAATTCTCGGACCCTACCTTTCATCCCGATCTTTCATCGATTACAGAACCTATTCAAATTGGAATTCTTTTCCCGTTATATAGTTATTTTAAAGTGCCATCTTTTAGCTTTAAGATGAGGTATAATACTTGATCCTACTATGAACATAACCTGAAAAATCAGTTGTAGACGCGATATCATTCGAAAACCAACAGTGGGATCAGAAGAGTGTGATCCATTATGAGATGATTCAACTTTGTCAGACCGTCATTTCTGAGCTCTACCAACAACAGATGATCCGTGAATGACATACTTAAGAAAAAAGACCGTTTACCGACAGTGGGAGAAGGACGGTGATACTGCTGCAGGATAATGCCTGGCCCTACATAACAAAAAACTCTACATAACAAAAAAGACTCTGGAAACCGTTTCAGATTTAGGCTGGGAAATTCTCCCTCATGCGACGTATTCTCCATACTTGGCTCCTTTAGATTATCACCTACTTTGATCTTTAGAGCACCATCTAACTGATTTTCAATTCAAGTCAGTTGAACAGGTCGAAAAAAGCCTCGATAAATTCACTGAATTAATCCATTAACGGCCAAATGTCCTAAAATATTAGCCTTACTTCGCAACTGTATTTTATGTAGAGAAACATATTACTGTATAAAAAACACTGATTTTTAAAATATTGTTTTTAATATTACAAATAAATAAAGACGAAGATAATAGTTCTCGGATATATAATTAACCGTTTCATATAGAATATCCCGTAAAGGACTAATTTCTAAAAACCAATTCCAAAAGAACGTTACAAAAAAATAAAGACAAAGATAATTATATTATAGAATATTATGGAATGTTATATTTTAACCTGCCAAAAACTGTATCCTTGCAAAGAAAGAATGTTCAGAGAAAATTATTAATACGTTTGTACAAAAAATGTTACTTTTTAATACCTTATAAAAAAAATAATGAAATCAAAAAATTGCGCCAATTGGTAATGTAAAAGTATGTTGTATAAAACATTTTTAAAAAAGTCATATTTATTGACATTACAAAAAGTATCTATTGACTAAAACTTAAAAAATGTAAAAAATAAAATTAAAAGTAAAAAATAATTAAAAACAATTGATAAATAATCAAATAATAAATAACAAAAATGAAATAAACAGAATAATAAACATAATAAATATAATAAAAAATGAAAACTAAAATTAAGATTTAGACAAAAACACTTGGCATGCCCTTATATACTCAGGATGCATCAGAACAAAAGTCGTAATAAATTGTACATTTCAATCTTCCAGTAATATAATATTAACGTTATTTTTATACATACATTTTGTTATTCTTTTGGAATTTGTTTTTAGAAATGAGTCCTTTACGGGATTTTCTATATGAAACGGTTAATTATACAGGGTGTTTGATAACTGATCATGCAGACGAAAATTTGAGATCGATTGTATCAAATGTCTACGTGCTTACTGCGGCCGCTCTCTGCTCTCTACGCGCTCGTTGGCTCACATGTTTTAATTAATAACTCGATAACTATTGCCAATTTGACATTATGATACATGACTTTTCTTCTCGATTACACCCAATCGATCTCCAATTTTCGTCTGCGTGATCAGCTATCAAACACCCTGTATAATTAATCATTTCATATAGAAAATCCCGTAAAGGACTAATTTCTAAAAATTCCAAAAGAATAACAAAATGTATGTATAAAAATAACGTTAATATTATATTACTGGAAGATTAAAATGTATGGTACATGACTTTTCTTCTCGACTACACCCAATCTATTGGGTTGGCAACTAAGTGATTGCGGATTTTGTCGACAGATGGATTTTATACTTTCTTTTGTTTCGTTAACGTGTTCAAAGTACTATATTTTTTCTTATTGTTTGGACTTCTACCTAACCTATATTTTTTCTTATTGTTTGGACTTCTACCTTTCATTTAGTACAAAAATTATATCGATTAGTTCTTTAGTTTTGTTTTTATCCCAATTTAAAAATGGAAGAGCAAGACGTGCATTTCAGACATATTTTATTGTATTATTTCCGAAAAGGCAAGAACGCATCGCAAGCACACAAGAAATTATGTGCCGTATATGGGAATGAAGCCTTGAAAGAAAGGCAGTGTCAAAATTGGTTTGCCAGATTTCGTTCTGGTGATTTTTCATTGAAAAATACTCAACGATCTGGCCGTCCAGTTGAAGTCGATGAGACCCATAACAAGGCCATTATCGATTCAGATCGTCATAGCACAACACGTGCAACACGTATTGCAGAGAAGCTCAATGCATCGCATACATGCATTGAAAAAATTTAAAAAAGCAAATTAAAAATTTCGAATTTTCATTCTTATTTAAAATCCGCAATCACTTAGTTGCTAACCCAATATCTCCAACTTTCGTCTGCATGATCAGCTATCAAACACCCTGTATGTCATTATATCGTATCGTATCGTATATGTCTGGCATCACCACCTGTAGCGCCATCTAACGGAGAAAAGTATGCAACTGGACATTTTTTGGACGACGTTTCTTTCGTGATGAAAATCTAGCGATTCTGACTTTATATGAAAAATTCTCGACTTACAGTGCACGTAGGAAAGAAATAAAGACAGTTTTATTATGTAAGTCGACCCTAAGGAATCGATTGAGCTCACTTAGAACTCGATCAGATTAGCTATTTGAGCAGTACGATAATCTTGCCTCGGATCAACTAAGTGCTTCGCGTAAAGAGACACGGTCAGTCTCGCGGCCCGTGCGCGTCATTTCGCTCTCGCGTGCACTTGGCGCGGGACACTGCCGTGTCTCTTGATATAAGGTTGGAATAGCAATTCCTTATGTTTTCGGGGTCGTTCTACAAGATTCCGGCATCAGAATTCGTTTAGATTCATAATAAAATCCAATATAGCGGAATTTTTGAAAAAAAGTTATGAAAAATCGACAATTTTATTTTTTATAAGCTTGATTTTGTATCAAATACTTTGATTACTTTGATACAGATACAAGTGTCACATCTTGTCTCAAAAATGTTGAACATTCACAAGGTATGCATTGGTGAAAATGTGAATTCAAGATGGCTGCCTCAAAATGGCGGTTTGAGCGAACAAAACTTAAAAAATAATGTATTTTTAGAATAACTTCGCAAAATCCTAGTATTTAGCATCAGTCCTAGTATTTAGTATCCAGGGTACTGATTTTAGGATATTTGCTAACAACTAATTCATATTAGAGAATTTCAAAATGGCGGATCCAAGATGGTGACTAAAAGGCACGAATAATCGTGAAAATTTCCAGATTTTCATGAATTTTCTTCTATTATTTTCATATTCATGAATTATTTTCGAAACGTACATACGCACATATACAGGATGGGTAATTATAAACTTATAAAATTTATAAAAAACATAAAAACATCGAGATAAGTACAACGGACGGGAGAAAATAGAAATCGGCTACGTAAAGTTTTGAGAAAAATTGCTAAATAAATGAGCAAATAAACGCTCAATGGGTATGCGTTGTGGGCATCGCAGGTATGCTACTCCGCACGGCTTGGGCCGGATTGGCAGGCAAGAACAATGGCGCGCGCCGTTGTTGCTTGTCAATCGGGTCCAAGCTGTGTGGAATAGCAGACCCGCGATGTACGACCACTGCTCATTTATTCGCTCATTTATTTAATAATTTTTCTCAAAACTTTGCGTAGTCGATTCCAATTTTTTCCGGTCCGTTGTACTTTCTGTAACATAAAAACATAAAAACATCGAGATACTACTATATCTCGACGTTTTTATGTTTTTTATAAAGTTTGTAAGTTTATAATTACCCATCCTGTATATGTGCGTGTGTACGTCTCGAAAATAATGATGAATATGAAAATAATAGAAGAAAATTCATGAGAATCTGGAAATTTTCACGATTATTCGCGCCATTTTGGATACGCCATTTTGAAATTCTCTAATATGAATTAGTTGTCAGTAAATATTCTAAAATCAGTACTCTAGATCAGAGCTCGGCAAAATGTGCACACGACGACCGATTTTGGACTATCTCCGCCCACCGCTATTCTCTTTACCTCGCCGCTCCGCGCGCTGCGTACAAGCCGCTCGAGTCTCAGGAGCGTGTTTCCAATAGTTTTCCACGTCACCCATGAAGTACTATTGTTGACGCGTTTTTTTTTAAGTGGTATCCCCAGTAAGTCTAATCTACTGATGACTGTAACAATCCGTAACTAATTGAACAGAAGCGAAATACAATATGTTAAATGAAGAATATTCAATTCGATTTTCGGCGTCTTTTATTGGTAAGAGTGGAAACGTCAATTTGGATATTGCATGTAGTGAGCCGCATAAGACGTGGTAAGGAATCGTCGCTTAAAGAAGAACACTTCTCATTTCTTATAAGCTTCATTTTTGAAAAATGAAGAGGCCTACTGGGGATATCACTTAAAAAAAAAAACGCGTCAATACAATAATACCTCATGGGTGACGTGAAAACTATTGGAAACACGCTCCTGAGGCTCGAGCGGCTTGTGGGCAGCGCGCGGAGCGGCGAGGTAAAGGGAATAGCAGTGGGCGGAGATAGTCGAAAATCGGCCGTCGCGTGCACATTTTGCCGAGCTCTGCTCTAGATACTAAATATTAGGATTGATGCTAAATACTAGGATTTTGCGAAGTTATTCTAAAAATACATTATTTTTTAAGTTTTGTTCCCTCAAACCGCCATTTTGAGGCAGCCATCTTGAATTCACATTTTCACCAATGCATACCTTGTGAATGTTCAACATTTTTGAGACAAGATGTGACACTTGTATCTGTATCAAAGTAACATATTTGATACAAAATCAAGCTTATAAAAAATAAAATTGTCGATTTTTCACGACTTTTTTCCAAAAATTCCGCTATATTGGATTTTATTGTGAATCTAAACAAATTCTGATGGATCTTGCAGAATCTTGTAGAACGACCTCGAAAAAATAAGGGAATGTTATTCCAACCTTATATAATATGTTTCTCTACATAAAATACAGTTGCAAATTAAGGCTAATACTTTAGGACTTTTGGGCGTTAATGGGTTAAAACCACTATCATTTTTCTGATCCGGAATCCGACAATTGCTTGAGAGATGGCAAAAATGTACAGAAAACGAAGAATATTACTTTAAAGATTGAGTTTGTATTTATGTTTTTATAAATAAATGTCAAGATTGGTCAAAAAAGGCCGAGAATTAATTTGTACATCTAATAATAAAGTTTCAGCTAAAAAATGTCAAGCTGACTATCAGAGTTATGTCGTATAGATTACCGTTCATTTTTCTCTGTATAGGTTGCTCATTTCGTATATGCTTTTAGGATCCAAATCATATTTACAAATAAACAAAAAACGAACGATAAAAAGAACCAAACTAACGAAATCAACAAACGAAAAGTGGAAACTTCATGTACTCATTTATTCAGAAGTAAACGATTGATGCTGATTTTCCGTATAATTGTTTCACGGTTTTTCCATCTGGATAACCTTCTTTCTGAGTGTATTTTTCATTTTTACCGTTATATTTACAAAATAATACAAATTTACTCGTTCAGAAATAGACTATTACTTTACATTTTACTTTACATTACTTTACATTGGAAAGGTAGTTTTTCGTAGATATAAAATTCTCATATTTATTTTTGTTATCACTACTTATAGTTTCAGTTCAAAAAAACTCAAATTTTATTCTTAAAACACTTATAAAAAAGTCGGGCGTTAAAGGATTGAAGGGGATGTTTCCCACTTCAAAGTGAGTGTGGTGCCATTTTTATTTCCACCCCTGTTTTATTTGTCTATGGCTACAAAATCATGGAATTTCAAAAATTTTTTCACGACCTGATTTTGGGTTCCAGAAGAAAAACAGTTCGATGAGACGAATAATAAAACCTTAGCCTCTTTAAAGTCGGGGCTTCACCTGTTAAAATGTGCCCTGGAACATTGTTCTACGACTCCCTAAACTGAAATATGGCTTGTTAAAAACCATCAAATTTTGCAAGTTTTGAAGCGCTCCCTTAATTGTTTTGAGTAGTGTATATTGTAATATAAACTCGAATTCGAGAATGTGTTGTGTTCTTTGCACGTTGCTAACGTAAAATAGAACTTTATAATATTCCCAACTGTTACGTTATGTCATCTCGCAAAATATCCTGAGAACAGCAAGTACATACCTTGAGACTGAATACTAGTTGCTGTTGATCGAATCACCGAAATGAAGATGCTGGTGAAACTTGTCGATAGACACGAATATACCGATGTCCTCGATGCGATTGCTACCGTGCACATGAACATCAACATTTTATATCCAATGTCGTCAATGAGCGTTATGTTTTCATTCTTTGTCTTTCTTTTCCGGTTATTGTCTCTCTTTCATCGCTTATATCATCGCTCTTCTTTTGTTCGATTGTAAATTAGAACGTTGCGTATAATGTTAGAATAACGCATTATAGTGAATATATAATAAGGGTCAAATACTGTTTTCTTGACGTGTGTGCGTCAATAGTAGAACTTGCTGTTTGAGACACGTAATTCTAGTTTTCTCTTTCATGTCGCGATGTATAAAATTTGTCTGCGAATTAATTTTATAAAAGGAAAATGGGTGTCTTAAAAATTTCTCTTGAGACATCCATTCTATTATCCTGTATACATGTAGGTAAAATAAAATGTTCTTCTAAGGAATTTCGCTTTGTTTACAATAAATGTTCTACGTGTTCTTCTTTCATTTCTAAATGTGCTTGACGTCTTCGAATTAGAGAATATAAAGATGTTAAATGACATTTAAACGTATCAAATGACATGATTTAAGATCACGTATAAAGAAAGCTTCAGTTGATTATACGCTTGTACATACATGTGAAAATAACACGCTCGAATATATTGTTACGTCCTGGAGGAGGAACGCAACTTGACGCTTGCTTTCGCAAGCTCCGACGTACTCGCAAGTCTGCGGTGCAGATCAAGGATCGAAATGACTCCTTTATCTGGCGCGGACGTACGTCGGTAGTTCTTTGTTTAGGATAAGGAACTGAATCCTTTTATCTGGGATAGGACCGTGAGCGACGGTTGAGGAAAGGCAGAATTTTTTGGTTGAGAATAATTATTTGGGAAACGTGATTGGCTTACAATTACAAACAACTTGTTTTATTAGTAATTAGACAGATGTTCACAATGAAATAAAATTTATAAGCTTTCATAATGTGTACGTATACATATATGTATAAACAATCGCGGTCTGAGCAAAATTCCGTGTTCGTTATGTCCGACTGGGATCGAAAAGATTGGTCACTGGCACCTGATTTAACAATTAAGGCGGAATGCCAAGGGACTAGAAAGAGGGAAGCAAAGGAAAGGAAAAGAAAAGAAAGAGAAGAAAAGAAGAAAATGAAAAGACAGGGATCATTCAGGCAAAAGAAAGTTTAAATAACTTACTGCTGGTTCTATGATGAGAATCGACAATGAAAAGTGTAATTGCTGGGTATCTGTGAGGATGGACCCAAGTTTGCGCCAAAAACAGGAAACTGGTCTCAGCAGGATCTCTCGCAATGTCTCAAGGACGCACGAAATCGTTGCACAGAAGAATCAATAACTGAAGAAATCTGATCTGCCTCACTAGTAGGCTTGGTTATTAAGACACCCTGAAGGGGTGTTGGCGAGAAGACTCTGTCCTGGCTGCGGGTCGGTCGAGAGGAGAAGTACATAGTGGCATAGAGAAGAGAAGTGGCATAGCCTTTTCATTTTACTATTAGGTGCACAACTAAGTTCCCACTGTTTTTCAAGAGATGGCTCGAGTAGTAAGTGCTGGTCGATTGTGACATAACCAAAACGTCATGAACCAAGCTTAGACATATGGTAAACAAACCGCTTTGACACATTAGTGATTTTGTTTTTGCGTCATATACTTTTGGTTGTGTGAAAATGATTTTATGCCAAATAATCGTCATTTGCGGGAAGTGTTGCTTTTCTTATTTCATTCGAAGAAAACGGCGGCTGAAGCGCATCGAGAACTTCAAAAAGTTTACGGAGATGCTGCTCTAAGTGAAACAACGTGCCATGATTGGTTCCGTCGCTTCAAAGACGGTGATTTCGATGTTGACGACCATTCGCGTGAAGGAAGGCCAAAAACCTTCGAAGACGCTGAATTGGAGGCATTGCTCGATGAGGATCCGTGCCAAACGCAAAAAGAGCTTGCTTCAGCATTAGGAGTTATCCGCCAAGCCATTTCCAAGCGATTGCATGCGTTAGGAATGATTCAAAAACAAGGAACTTGGGTTCCTTATGATTTGAAGCCAAGAGACGTTGAGCGTCGTTTTTTCGCCTGCGAACAACTGCTCCAGCGGCAAAAAAGGAAGGGTTTTCTTCATCGCATCGTTACGGGTGATGAAAAATGGATTCATTACAGCAACCCAAAGAGAACAAAATCATGGGGACTGCCCGGTCATGCTTCTACGTCGTCGGCTCGGCCGAATATTCACGCTGCGAAGGTTTTGCTGTGTATTTGGTGGAACCAGGACGGTGTTATTTATTATGAGCTGTTGAAACCGAACGAAACCATCACTGGGGAACGGTATCGAACTCAATTGATGCGATTGAGCCGAGCACTGCGCGAAAAGCGGCCACAATACGAGCAGAGGCACGAAAAAGTGATTCTACAGCATGACAACGCTCGGTCTCACGTTGCCAAACCCGTTAAAACCTACTTAGAAACGTTCAAATGGGAAGTCCTACCCCACCCGCCATATTCCCCAGATATTGCGCCGTCCGATTATTACTTGTTCCGTTCGATGGCACATGGTCTGGCGAATCAACAGTTCCGCTCATATGAAGACATCTCAAAATGGCTTGATTCGTGGATAGCCTCAAAAGACGAACACTTCTACCGTGACGGTATTCGAGCTCTGCCAGAAAGATGGGAAAAATTTGTCGCTAGCGATGGGCAATATTTTGAATGATTCATTTGTAACCATTTTTTCACAATAAAATTGCATTTTCATCAAAAAAACAGCGAGAACTTAGTTGCGCACCTAATAAAAACGTCACCTCGGTCGAGAGGGTGGAGTTTTGGAAGTTGCGTCAGGCTCCAAAGTTTATGTCCAAATATGGGTATAGGATTTTGTTGCAAACTCTTCGGAGGTGGGGTTTTAGTGGGGTTCTTAGATAAATATGATAAAGGATCGGGTATCTATGGTAGTAAAAGACTTCAAGGTTCCGCTAGTGTTAGTCAGAGATTATGCGCGATAAGAATTTATAAATAACATGGGAAAGCATGAGATTCTGAAGATCAAAGGCTAGTAATATCATATAACAGCATGAAAGATTGTCTGGTCGGTCCGTCTTCAAAGAAAATTGTTGCTCCGAATAGAAAGTTATTTAAGGTTATTTGGAGAGGAGATATATGGCCAAAATGACTCAGCGGATCTTTTCCGACGGAAATAGAGGAAACTCCGGTGATTAAAGCAGAGAGAAAAAGAAAGAGAAATCTGTGTGTGTGTCGTCACTTTTCTCGCAGGGTCGCGGAATATGAACATTTGGTCGTATAATATAAAATGCAATCCGCCCTACTTGACAACAAATTCAAAGTATGCGGAGTCCGCAGGACGTAACAATATAGTGTAGAATAACGAGGGTATATAGAAGAATTATCGGAAATGAAACAATAGTAAAATATTATTAATATATTTGGGACTTGAATAAGTTCTCGCTGTTTCCCGATAGGTATTGTTATCTTAGCCTTTTTGCATCGGGCAATACTACAGCCAACTTGAATTGAAGCCGAGAGACGTCGAACGGCATTTTTTCACGTGTGAACAGCTGCTCCAACGGCAGAAAAGGAAAGGTTTTTTGCATCGTATCGTAACTTGCGATGAAAAGTGGATACACTACGATAACCCGAAACGTAGAAAATCGTGGGGTAAGCCCGGCCATGCATCAACATCGACGGCAAAGCCGAATATCCATGGTTCCAAGCTCATGCTCTGTATTTGGTGGGATCAGCTGGGTGTAGTATATTATGAGCTCCTCAAACCCAACGAAACCATCACGGGAGATCACTATCGACTATAATTGATGCGTTTGAGCCGAGCATTGAAGGACAAATGGCCGCAATACAAGGAGCGGCACGACAAAAGTAATTTTGCAGCATGACAACGCTCGGCCACGTGTTGCAAAACCGGTCAAAACCTACTTGGAAACGCTCAAATGGGAAGTCCTACCCCATACCCCATCCGCCGTATTCACCGGACATTGCTCATACCGATTACCGCTTGTTCCGATCGATGACTCATGGCCTGGCTGAGTAGCACTTCCATTCTTATGAAGATGCCAAAAGTGGGTTGATTCGTAGATAACCACAAAAGATCAGTCGTTCTTTCGACATAGTATCCGCATGCTGTCAGAAAGATGGGAGAAAGTAGCAGCTAGCGATGGACCATACTTTCAATCACATGTTCTTTACTCATTTTTTTAAATAAAGCATTAATTTTCATAAAGAAACAGCGAGAACTTATTCAAGTCCCCAAGAAGAAAAATCAAAAAAGGTTCTTCAATGGCCTTACTTCGAGATGATTTTCCGCACGGTGGAATCATACCTTTCCCTTCCGAACTTCGAGGGGGGAGGGACGCTCAAATTTTTTAAACAGAAACCCTCTACGAAAATAACACCAGTTGATAGGGCTCGAATAGAATTTTGTGAGCCATGGTTTGATACCCATGGCTCACAAAATAAAACGACCACATAGCGCAGTAATGGTAGAAGATTATTAAAATTTAATGTGTAATGATGCTCGGAAGAGTCACAAAGAGGTATTAGGATTCATCGTCTCGAATCCTGTTAATTAGTGTTATTTTCGAAGAGGGTTTCCATTTATATAATTTGAGCGCCTCTCCCCCCTCGAAGTCCGATACGGAAAGGTACGGTTCCGCCGCGCGGAAAATCATCTGGAAGTAAGGCCATTGAAGGACCTTATTCGATTTTTCTTCCAGCTTTGATAGTGTACGAAATATCAGCCTGGACAGCTTGTTCGAACAGCACCCTTCGTAAGTTATTTTAGAAAATTATAGCGGCCGTCATTTTCGCAATAAACATATAAAAATATAGGACTTCCGTTTCCGGAACGAGTGTGAGAGAGTGGTGAAATAGGGAGAGTGTGGAAGAGTGGTTGTGAGAGAGAGAGAGAGAGGGAGAAGCAGTGGAGGGTAAGGTAGAGTGTTGTGGTTGGAGAGGGAGGAAAGGCGGGTGGAGGAGAGGGGGAGGATGTGGAGGAGGGACTGGAGAAGCGGGAAGGGAGCAGAAAGAACGAGATAAGAAAGAGGTTAAGTTGGAAAGAGCGATGGGATGGATGAAAGGCTTAGGAAAAGGTGAGAGAGGAAATACTAGGGAGAATAGAGGATAGGGGAAAATGAACACTAGGAAGGATAAAACTAGACAGGAAGCGAGATAGGGGAAGTAGAGACTGGAGACTAGGGGAACAGGACAGCGTTACTAGGCGGACAGGAGACAGTGAGTGGTGGGTAAGAAGCAGAAAGGAGAGAGGCAGAGTGGGAAATGACAGAGAGAAATGAGAAATTAGTAGTGAGAGAGGGGATAGGAGTGATAATAGGTAGAGAGAGGAGGGGAAGTGCAAGAAGCATGCTAGAGGAAATAGCAAAGAGGAAAAGGGAGAGAATGTGGACATCAAAGGAAGAGGGGAGGGTAGAGTGAGAGAGGAAGAGAGTGGTGGGGAAGAAACGGGTTGGTGGAGCAGGAGGATGGAGGAATGGAAGAGAGAGATGAAGGAAGGGTTACAGGAAATAAAGGAAGCACTGAGAGAAGAGGTAAGAAAGCAAGGGAAAGAGATGAAAAAGGAACTGGAGAAACTGAGGAAACAAATGGAAGAAAGGGAGATAGAATGGAAAAGAGAAAGAGGAAATGAGAGGAATAATAGAGCGTTTGGAGAAGGAGACAAGGGAAGGGAAGGGGGCAGAGGAGGAGAGGAGAATGAAGAAAATATGGGAAAGAATGAGAGGGTTAGAGAGGAGGATGGAAATGAATGAAAGAGAGGAAAGGAGAAAGAACGTGATAATAGCGGGGTTGAAAAGAGGACTGAAGGAGGTAAGGGAGAGGATGAAGGAGATGTTCAGGGATATGGGAATAGAAGTAGAAGTAAAGGGAATAAAAAGGAATGGATACAAAGGAAGGAAATAAAATAGGAAGAGGAAAAGAGAACGAAGAAGGAAGAATAATGATGAGGATGGACAGAGTGGAAGGGAAAAAGGAGATAATGTTAAGAAGAAGGGAGCTAAGGGAAAGGGAAAAAGGATAGATGATGATTTGACATGGAGAGAGAGGAAGATGAGATGGAAGCTGGAAGAGATTGCGAGAGAGGAAAGGGAAAGAGAAAAAAATATATGGGTGAAATACGGGAAGATTCAGATAGATGGAAATGGTGGAGGTGGGATGAAGAAGAGGAGGAACTGAGGGACAGTGAGACAGTAGGACAGTGAACAAGGGGGAGCTGGGTGAAGGACAGGGGCAAGGAGGGCGGAGGAGAGAGGAATAGAGGGGGGATGAAGAGGGGGAGGGTGGGGCGAGAGGAGAGGAGGGAAGGGAAAATATATGCAAGGTTATGTTTTGGAATGTGGCAGGAATGGGAAATAAGGACAAAGAGTTCTGGGAAGGAGTAAAAGGATGGGATGTAGTTACATTGATGAAAACATGGATGGAGAGGAGAGAGTGGGAAAAAATGAGGGAGAGACTACCAAGGGAATTCAATTGGAAAGTATAACCAGTGACAAGAAGAAATAAAATGGGCACAGCGAGAGGCGGTATGTTGATGGTGATAAGGAAGGGGGTGGAGGAGATGGAAGAGGAGGAAGAAGGGGAAGAGCAGGAAGGAAGAATTAAAAGCGTCATAAGATTAGGAAGGAAGAAGTGGAGGATAATAGGTATGTATGTAAATGGAGATATAGAAAGGAAAGTGGAAGGAGCAAGGAAATGGATGGAGGAAAGAGAAGAGGATAGTAGAACGATCATAGGAGGGGCTTTAATGTGAGAACGGGAAAGGAAGGAGGATGGAGAGGGAATGAAGATTGGGGGAGGAAGGAGGAAAGAGAAGATCGAGAGATAAAATATTAGCAAGGAGGGAAAGAGATTTGTGCAGATAGTAGAGGAAAGGGGGTCGGCGATATTGAACGGGAGAATGGATGGGGATGAGAGAGGAAAGTTCGCCTATACGGGGGGAAGGGGAGCATCGGTAATAGACTATGTATTAGGTAATGTTAGGTAATGGAGAGGTGATAGAGGAAGTGGAAGGGATGGAAGTAGGAGAGGAGATAGAGTCTGATCACCAACCAATAGGTGTATGGATAAAAGGAGAGAGGGGAAAGAAGAAGAGAGAGGGCAGGAAGGAAAAAGGGAAGAGCATGGAAAAATGGGATGAAGAAAGGAGAGAGAGATTTAGAAGGGAAATGGGGAGGATACAAGGAGGACAGGAAGACATAGACGAGGAGACGGAGATAGTGTATGACAGGATAAAGAAGGCCATGAGGAGCAGTGAGGAAGGGAGGAAGGGGGAGGGAAAGAATAGAGGGGGGTGGTGGGACGAGGAATGTAGAAGGAAGAAAAAGACGGTGAGAGAAGAACTGAGAAGGTGGAGAAAAGGGGGGACGGGAAACGGGGCAGAGTACAGGGAAAGGAAGAAAGAATATGAAGTGCTATGTGATAGTAAGAAAAAGGAGAAGAGGAAGAGAATGGAGAAAGAGGTGGAGGGAGCTAGGATAGAAGGAAGAATATGGGAAATTTTATAGAGGGAAAGGAAGAGGGGAGGGAGAGTAAACGAACAGATTGGAATGGAGGAGTGGAAGGAACATTTCATGAGACTATTGGGAGGAGTGGAGAGGAAAGTGAGAAAAGGGGAAGCAGGAAAAAGGAAGAAAGACGGAGAACAGGAATTAGGGTAGGAGGATATGAAAAGGAGTATAAAAGGACTGAAAGACGGTAAGGTGATGGGGAGTGACGGGATTCCAAATGAGGTATGGTGATATGGAGAGGAGGAGATGGAAAGATGGGCGTAGGAGGTGTGCAGGAGGGTATGGAGGGGGGAGGGGTGGCCCGAAAACTGGAAAGAAGGGGTAATAGTGCCAGTGATTAAGAATGGAAAAGGAGATTAGATGACAGAATATAGGGGAATAACACTAATGCCGTCACTATACAAAGTGTATGCGGCGGTATTGGCAGAAAGACTAAGAGAAGAAGTAAAGGAAAAAGAGATGCTGTCGGAAAGCCAAACGGGATTCACTAAAGGGATGGGGGCAATAGACCAGGTTTATACGTTGAACTATGTGATAAACAGGCAGTTGGGAAAGAAGGGAGGAAAGTTGAAGGCAATATTTGTGGACATACTAGGTGCGCAAATAAGTTTCCGGGTTTCACACATGGATGGCGCTAACGACACATGTAGTCGATATACATGTCTGAAGTTGTGCTTTCTTTATAGCTTGGACAACTGTTAACCAGTCGTAATACCAACACATATTGCAACGCAAAAATATTTTTTCTAACAACAAAAATGTCGAGTTTTGTGCCAAATAAACAGCATTTGCGGGAAGATTTGCTTTTCTGCTTTAACTTGGAAAAAAGTGCAGCTGAAGCATGTCGTTTACTCGAGGATGCCTACGGCGAACATGCACCATCGAAAACTACCCGTGAAGATTGATTTAAACGCTTCAGAAGGGGCGATTTCGACACTGAAGACAAGGAGCGCTCCGGAAGACCAAAAACAATTGAGGACGTCGACCTGTAAGCGTTATTGGATGAAGATGATACGCAAACACGTGATCAACTTGCACTGGGGCATTAAACATGACTCGCCAAGGTATTTTCAAACGTTTACATGCCATGGGAAAAATTCAAAAGGAAGGAAAATGGGTGCCGCATGAATTGACTGAGAGACAGATGGGAAATCGAAGAGCCATTTCCGAAATTTTGTTTTTGCGGCATGAAAGAAAGAGCTTCTTGCATCGAATTGTTACTGGCGATGAGAAATATATTTCGAGAATCCCAATCGCAAAAAATCGTGGTTTTCACCTGGCGAAGCATCAACATCGACGGCACGGGCAAATCGCTTCGGAAAGAAGACAATGCTCTGCGTTTGGTGGGACCAGGAAGGAATCGCGTACTATGAGCTGCTGAATGAGCGGGCGAAACTGTCAATGGGCATCGTTACCGATAACAACTGATCAATTTGAACCATGCATTGCTCGAAAAACGGCCAGAATGGAACACGAGACACGAACGAATGATATTGCAGCACGACAATGTTCCGTGCCATCGCGCACTTCCATCGTCCAGGACACCATCAAAACGCTGAAATGGGATCTGCTACCGCACCCGCCGTATTCATCAGACCTAGCCCCTTCCGATTATCACTTGTTCCGGTCGATGGCGCATGGCTTGGCTGGGCAACACTTGGCCAATTTCGAACAAGTGCAAAATTGGTTGGATGAATGGTTTCGGTCCAAAGACGCGTCGTTTTATCGTCGTGGTATTCATGTATTGCTAGAGAGGTGGGAAAAATGTGTAGCTAGCGAGGGACGATACTTTGAATAAACCATTTTTTGTATTTCTCTTGAAATTTTCCATTTTTCATTCATCAAAAAACTCGGAAACTTAGTTGCGCGCCTAGTAAAGGCCGTGTTTGATTCGGTGGATAGGGAGAGATTAATAGGAGCAATAAGGGAAAGGGGAGTGAGGGAAGGGCTGGTGAACAGAGTAGGGGAAATGCTTAGGGAAACAAAGAATAGGATAAGGATAGGCAGGACAATGGGGGGAAGAGTTTTGGACGGCAAAAGGTGTTAAACAGGAATGTCCACTGAGCTCAATATTGTTCAACATAATGCTAGCGGATATAGAGGAAGAGATTTCAAAGGGGCGATGGGGGGAGTAAGGATGGGTGGAGAGAAAGTGTATACCTATCCTATGCTGACGACATAGTGATGATGGCAGAGGAGGAGCAGGAGATGAAAATGATGATAAGCAGGCTGGAAGAATCTAGAAGGAAAGGGATTGGAATTGAATACAAGGAAGACAAAGATAATGAGATTCAGGAGTGGGGGTGGAAGGAAAAAGAGGATGGAATGGAGATAGAAAGGTGAGAAACTAGAGAAGGTAAAGGGGTACAGGTATTTGGAATATGTGATGCAAAATAACGGGGGACAGGAGGCACAGGTGAGAGAAAGAAATAGGAAAGCGGTGGTAGTTATGAGGGTAGTGTGGGGTAGAGGTAAAAGCACTGTGGGGAAAGGACTAGGGAAGAGGGATATGGTTATATGACAATTTAGTGTGGACGGTGACGGGATATGGAGCGGAGATATGGGGAGTGGAAAGAAGGGAAGGAAATGGAAAAGAAGCATGAAATATATATAAGGTGGACGGTGGGAGCAGATTGGAGTACGCCAGGCTATATGATAAGAGAAGAGACAGGGACGGAGAAGATGAGGGGAGAGCAGGAAAAATGGCATGGAACTTTGGAAAAGGCTGCAAGAGGGCAAGAGGGGAGGTGCCTAGAGGATGCTGGAAGGAGATGAGAGAGAGATAGGGGAGGGAGAAAGTGATGGGAAGATGGGAATAGGTGAGAAGGGGGTTTGTGAGAGAGAGGGAGATAGGAAAAAAAGAGCAGGGTGTGAGGGAGTATAAGACAATAGAGGAAAGAGATAGGGGAGCACAGAAGGAAGAAAGATGGGAAAGAATAAAAGAATCCAGGTAACAAGTGGTACGGGTATATAAAGGGGGAGGGAATCCCGGTATATTTGAGAAAAAGTTGGGTAGAGAAAAGATGGAGAAGGGTATTAAGGTTTAGTATGGGCAATGAGATAAGGGAGGGGAGATATTGAGAAGAACACGAAAGGAGGATGTGTAGGATGTGTGGAGGGAGGGAGGAAACGTGGGAACACGTGTGGGAAGAATGCACGAGATGGGGGAAGGGGAAGGAGAGGGATGGAGAAGCGCGGTGGAGAAGATGCTGGGAGAGGAAGGAGGGGAGAGATGGATGAGGGAGATGCAATTATGGAGGGAGGGAGGGAATTTGGAGAAGGAAGTGAGGGGGGAGAATGAATGACGGAGTGAATGAGTGAACGAGGAGAAGGAATGAATGCGAGGAAACGGAGATCAGACGTGGATGATAAGGTAGATAATAAAGTAGACTAAGCGAGCGTAATAAATAAGCATGCGTAGTATAAGCAACTAGTATAAGTAGTGATAAGATAGTGGTAATATAGTTTTTAAGAATAGAGGAGGGGGGACGTGTGTGCGTGCGTGTGTGCGTGCGTGCGTGCGTGCGTGCATGCGTGTAGGCAGGTGCGTTAGGTGATAAGACGCACGCACGGGTGTAAAATCCGACCGTGCAATCTCCAAGTGGTACATCCTGGATAATGCTGGCGGCATCGTATATTCTAAAGCTCATGACTCAGGCAATTCTCAACAAATATAGGTCATCAAGTAGTGTTATGGAGACGTCTCGCTGTCGTGTCTAGCACTGTGTGATAAAAATTTTGGTGTTCTATTTAAAAAAATCATGTTGGTATTGGTCAAGGCGATCTCCCCTTGATCCCTCTATTCATGTCAAATGGATACGATCATTCAATAGAACTTTTCAAACCCTACAACTTTGTTGCGAAAGATTTTTCTTAGAAACGTTTCCGAGATATTTGACCGTTTCTAGACGTTTCTAACACCCCGTATGTGTCACTGGCAGATAAGCGTTTACGTTGTAGTTGATTTTTCGGCTTGGGTTTATTAAGCATTTTTCTTACAAGGGGGGGAGGAGTAGAAGTGGAAACTCGTTTTTGTAATGCGGTTTATTGTAACAGATTGTCCTTCATCTCCATATGAAGAATCCCAAACGTTAGTTTAAACACCTCCTACTCTTACTAATTAGGGAAAGGAAACATGAAAATATTGATGTCGTCCGATCGATTAACCGTTTGGCAATGCGATAGATTTCAAGGAAAATAAAGTTAGTAGCAAAACATTCCAATAAATAGTTTTGATAGAAATCGACCTTTCGATTAATCGACCTGAACGCTCTGAGCTATAGTGGTAAGTCCCCTCCCCCACGGCTGCCACCCCTCCCCCACGGGTGCCACGTAGTATGCTATGCAGACGATACGCTGGTATTGGCCGGGGGGAAGGACTGGGGGGAAGCCCGCCTCTACGCGGAGGCGGCGCTGGCATCGGTGGTGGGCACTATCAGCGACCTGGGGCTCAAGGTGGCCCCCCAAAAGACCCAGGCTATGAACTTTCATGGCAAGTGACGGGGGGGCGGGGACCGCCACGCACCCGGGTCCTGGTGGATGGTGTCCGTATCCGCGTCGGGCCCATTAAATTATTAAATATCTGGGTCTTACGCTGGACGGCCGATGGGATTTTAGGCCGCAGTTAAAGCGGCTGGCCCATCGGGTTCGCGGGGCAGGTCAGGCTCTGACCGGCCTAATGCGAACTCAGGCGGGCCCAGGTTGGCGGGGTCGCCGCCTGTATGTGGGTGTCGTGCTGTCGATTGCCCTTTACTTAGGGGCGCCCATTTGGGCCCCTCGATTATTAGCCACCGGCCGCAACAGGAACCTGTTGCGCCAGGCTACGCGGCCGGTGATGCTGAGGGCGATTCGGAGGTATGGCACTGTCTTGTACATGGCGGCGACCACTATGGCCGGAAATCCATGATGGATTTCCCCACCGTTATCAAAAAAACAAAAATAAAAGAAAGTGGTAAATATACTTACCACCTATTTATTCTCACATTTTCATGAAATATTTCATTTTTGAGGGATTGTCGGGTTTTTGCGTTTTCTAGCTTCTGATATGATATGGGTACATACATGAAAGGTTGGAAAGTGTTTTGCATAAGTTGTCCATTTATTACAAATAAACGAATTGTGAAAAATACACATTTTTACAGAAAAAATCATTTTCCACAAGCTATGAGTGAATTTTTTTGCTCAAAATCATGATTTCGGGTTGTTTTGGATTGCTGATTATGAACTTGAGATCCAAATTGCAAAATTCGTTTCCCAAGATGGCGAATTCAAGATGGCGGATCACAGAATTTTTATTAAATTAGCTAAAATTAACTCTGGTTAATTTTTGAGCTCGCTGATTACGAACCTGAGGTCCAAACTAAATTTATTTTTAAAATGGCGTATCAAAAAATTTTAATATATTACCTGAAATTGTCTTCGGTTAGTTTTCAATGTGGCCGCATTTGAATCCGGCCATCTTATTTTTAAAATTGATAGACTCGTAATCAAACTGCGGATCAACAATATATTTACCGAAATTTCTTCCGGATTTTTCATTTTTGGCCGCCATTTTGAATCGCCATCTTAAATTTTGAAAATCTGATAACGGATTCGTCATCAGCAATCCCAGAAACCCCTGTATATAAATTTTTTATAATTCTGATTTTCTAAAAAATACGTGCCTTAAAGGGTTAAGCGGTGTTTAGGGCATATAAGTAGGGTCCAATTAAATATGTTGTCATAGGAGCTTCAATAGCACATTGAAAGTAGATGCGATAATAATGAGGCGATATGGATTCAACAGTATTCAATCTTGGAACAGTTTTGGAAGCTACTTAACTTTTTTCTTCCTTCCATTGAAATCTATCGTGCTGTCAAGAGACTAATTGATCCGATGACATCAACATTTTCATCTTTTTTCTAGTTTGTTAAAAAAGAGAAAAAAATGAAAAGTGTCTAAAACTAATATTTGAGATTTTTAATACAATAATGGAGGATTTATCTATTGCATAAGCTGCATTCCAAAAGCGCGTTTCAACTTCTGGCCCTCTGCTTGTGTCAACGTAAGTCTCCACCCTTTTCTTTTTGAACACTTTGCGAGTCTATTTTTATCATAAACATTTTTGTTACAATAATGCATTTAATATTAACATAAGCAACCGTATACATTCACGATAAATACTATTTTCAACAATGATATCAGGTGACATGAGAAACCAACTGCGACTATAATTGCAAATATCTACCGTCACGAATTAAAAGCTCGCACACGAAGCGTTTTTAAATTCATATTCATGTGGATCACATCCTGGATATGACTTTCTTGAAAATGTCGTATCACGGAGATCCATTAGAAATCTATTAGAAAAGGTTAAAGGTGTAACATTGAAAAAACAGTTATTAATTCTTTGTCTATATGATTTTGCGTAGCCGATCGCGCAATGAGATGTAAATGTATCCTCTGTCTCGTCTGCTTCCGTCTATTTTCTGCAACTCAGTGCACAAAGTACAATTTCTGCGACATTTCTACGTGATGTAACAAATATGATATAAAAGAAAAACGGCCAATTTTTTATTCAACTTACACCTTCCCTTTTCTTTTACAACATAAAAACAACAAATTCCGACCATAAACATTATCCTTTTGACCGTTTGAGCTGCATAATAATAATGAATTATAAGATTAGTACTTGTTATTAGGTGTATGAATTAATTCGGTCCGTTTTTTCTTCCAAAAAAAGACTTTAGTATGAAAAAACATGAAAAAGTGTACTAATTAAAGTGTTTGCCTTCGCTTGCTATTATTTTTTTCCATCTGTCTGGCAGTTGTTGCATTCCGTGACGGAAAAACGACTCGTCCTTCGAAGCGATCCATTCATTGAGACATTTTTCTTCATAATTGTTGAAGTGCTGGTCCGAAAGCTTGTGTGCCATCGATCTGAATAAGTGATAATCGGATGGAACAATGTCTGATGAATACGGCGGTTGAGGTAAAACGTTCCAGCCAAGTGCTTCCAAGGTGGGCTTCACTATCTTTCCAACATGTAGTCGAGCGTTATCGTACTGGAAAATCACTTTGTTGTGTCTCTTTGCATATTCCGGCCACTTATTCTTTAATGCATTGTTTAAACGGATCAATTGTTGTTGGTAAAGTTCGGCAGTAATGGTTTGGCTCTGTTTTAATAGTTCATGATACACTATATCCTTCTGGTCCCACTATATACAGAGCTACTTCCTTGCCGTTGCCTTGTCCTTGTCGTTGCTTACTTTCTTGCCGTGAATATTCCGCTTTGGTATCGATGTGAATGGTTTTTCTGGGTTGCTAATGGATTTCCTTCGTTTGGGGTTATCGAAATATATCCACTTTTCGTCTCCAATCACAATACGATACGTAATACGCAATAAACCTTTTCTTTTTTGCCTGACAAGCAAGATTTCAGACATGGCTTTTCGTATCGTACATATACGTATTATACAAATTCGGAAACGCTCGAACGAATTACGAAACATTAGATCTAGAACGATTCTGGTGTTGTTCTTCTCTCTATTTCTTCTTTTTTTTTTCTTTTGAATCATGTATGTACAAAATAGCAATGCACGATGGTCTTATACAGACAGAAAGGTTAGCCACGTATTATGCATACTGTGATGGTGGTCTATCGCTGCCTCCGCTAAACGAGTAGCCAATTAATAGCTAGCCGAAGAGAGAGCATTATGTACAGTAACGAGTGTGCTTCCCATCTTGCTAAGCTTATTGTACGCTTTGATATTGAAACTATGCGATCCACTCTTTCATTCGCGCGCATTTTTAAGGCCCCTGGGCACTCGCCGCGGCCATACTGCATTCGTGATGTTGTAGGCGAGAAATGTCACGCTGAGAATTCTTGCGTACCACTTCAAAATAAAAAGATATTCCTCCAAAACAACATTCGAAATGGCTTCAAGACACTTGTAAAATGTTTCGAGTTCTCCCCTTTTACTTGAACAATTAACACAGAGAACAATTAACACATAAAATGGGTGAAAAGAGACCTATTCATGCGAGAAAACACGTGGTTGAACAGCTGATCAAACGAGTAGAAATTATGCTCCCACATATCAATTTCACAAAAAACCGAGAACTCAGAATATTTACAGGTTTCCTGAATATATCACACGTCACAGAAATTCACTACAGCGAATAATAAAAAAATGGCACGCAAGAATAAATTAGGCCGTCACTTTTTCATACCTTTCAGTTCAGCGTTTTGCTACGAGAGGCACTGTAATATGTCGGTATTCTTGGGTTCTTTTCCGTGTTGTGTCTACGGGTAACATGAATTGAATGTGTAAGACAAAAATAAACAAATCTCTGGATGCGTTCCGATATTCACTGCCAGCAGTAAAATTCTATAGTACATGTGACATAAACTATGTATTTGCAGTACTGGCAGTGAATTTCGGAACGCAGTCTCTGTTTGTCCCTGTCTCACTAGTGATCAGCTGATAATGGCATCAGCAGGCACAGGCTAGCGGCGGTCTTATCTCTGTTAATCTCCCTTATATCCCTTAACTCTAAAGCGTGGTTTACAACAATGGCAAGAGTAACAGATGAAAAGAATAGTCTGTAGACATAGGCTATAAAATAAAGACCTTACGCCCGAATGTCTATAATGCTATGTAGTAAATATTACAATAAACCAAACAACATCGACGCATTCTAATCTATTACTCCTGCTGTTATTGTAGACGACACTTAAGGCATCTCTCGAACAGATAAGGAACAGGAAAGAACAGATAAGAGATGGACTATAAAGTATGAAGCGTCGTCTACAATGGTAACAGGAGTAATAGATTAAGGCTGTAAGACGTCGGAGTAAACTATTTTTCCAGGAATATAGGGCGTATAATAAGACCGTACCCGAAATGGTTAAATTCTACTTTTTACGGTCTGCTCCCTTATCCTCTGCCAATGAGAATTCGGCAGCAACACGTAAACATGCGCGACAGGAGATATACGTCGACGCTGATTGGCTTATTGCAATATACAGGGTCCTCCGGGAACGCTAAAATATTTCGAAAAATATGAAAGATACGAAAAAATGTTTCATACAAAAGTTGTAAGGCTTAAAAAGATCTATTTAATAGTCATATCAGTTTGACCATAGGTGGCTTGCTAAGGTCACATGAAGGTCAACTTTGTTTTTTAAATACAACTCCCTATTTCTTATTGGAAATTCTTGTAGCTTATCTCGAGAGCTTTCCAAAACACTGTAAGGAAGTAATTTTGTATTGTTCTTTCCGAGTTATGACGCTTGAAAGTTACAATACCGCCGGCATTAGCATTGCCTAAAGTATACCGCGCGTACACTTGGTAACTCTATATTAAAAGAATTAATAATTGCATACATATATATATATATAGGTCTGTTCTTTTTCGCTGCACTGGTGTGATAAGTTAGAGTAAAACAAATATATATTTGTCTCACTCTAACTTATTGCATCAGTGCAGCGAAAAAGAACAGGCCTTATATTTATATATATATGTACTGGATTTCAATGTAGCGCGTATCCCCACTCTGTATCACGTGACCCATTTTAGTTCCACCAGTTCCGGTACGTATCAAGGTGGCGCTCCAAAAACCCGTCGCTCGGTTTCTAAGAGGGGAGTTTGTCCCCCCTGTCTAGAACTTCGATCTATTTATGGCTGCTACATAGACCTTATATATATGGACTGGTCATACATAGCAGATCGTGTCCGGAGGAGGTTAGACAGAGAAACGTACTTTTCGGGACTTCTCTGTCTTTTCATCTCCGAAAATATGTTTTGCGCACGCGTGGATTAAATAAACTATTCTGATTGGTTGTACGCAACATGATATAGTTTCTGCAAACATGGCGATGTAGGTATCTGTGTTGTGCCAGATATTGGATAGCGCTTGATGGGATAAATGATCTGATCTTTTAAAAAGATCTTAAAAAGAAGAAAACTTCACCATGGTTGAAACATGTGTCCTTTGCGGTGTGAAGTATTGTACGAAAAATAGTGTTTCTTTTCATTCGGAAGTATTAAGCAAATTTTAGTTATACAATGACATAGAAGTGAAGAAAAAATCAGCTATCATCTCGATAGGAATGGGACGTGGAATCCACATCGAATTCATGTGAAGCATAGATTGAAGCATAGATTCGACGTGGACTCCACGTGAATCCACGTAGATTCCATGCTTTCTATCGAGATGAAGCTTCCGCATAATCGCCTCGACGCTCATTCAACAACCTTATTTGTTTTATGCCTCTAACGGGTCGATGTTGTAAGATACTCTATATTATTATTAACTAAATTATATTAACTAAACATTAACAATTTTAGTTTCCCAACAAATGAAAAATATAAAAAGTTATGGATGGAAGCGTGCAATTTAAGTACAATAAAGAAAAAAAAGTAAGATTTGTTCACGTCACTTCAGTTCTTTACAATTTAAAGCATGGAATGAAGGACGTAGATTATTGAAGAACGATGCAGTTCCATTATTATTTTTTGGAGAAAATAAAACATATTTAAAAAGGTAATATATATATAATATATATATATATAGGTAAAATATAAAATATACCCAAAGGAAAAATATTTAACTTGCAATTTTACATGTGTTGCATTGGAGTTATTTTTCACATCTTATTAATGCGTTCTAAGAAACTATTTTTAAGATATTTTGATTTGATTAATAATATAAATTTTGTTTTTCATTTTTTTAGAATAAGAAAACAGTCTTTGTCTGCTTAAATTATTTTACCAGACTCGTTTTTTTCATCAACGTCAGACGCAGCAAATATAGTTCAACCTATTCATAATGAAAAAGAAGAAATGGAATTTACATCACCAAGGTATGATATTTCTGCTTTTAAGAAAATGTTAGTTATTTTTTAATGTTTAATTATTGATGATTAATGGAAAATTTACATGTATTTTGTAATTCGTTTGTTATAGAGCTGATGATTCAACTTTATCTGTATGTAAGAACAACAAATATATCCACGTTAGAAGAAAACCATCAAAAGACATTTTTATGTTTGTACATGGGTAGAAAGAATTATTAGACAATATCAAAGTGATATTTTTAAAATAAATGTAAAACCTGTAATTATAAACCGTGTTGTACAATATGTATTACCTTGTGTTTTTTTAGACATGAATGATCATATTCTATCTCAGGAACCATTCAATAATCATAAAAAGCAATTAATTGTAAGTATTATAGAATGTTATGTAAACATACGATGTCATCATCTAGGAAAAATGTATGACAAAGAAAAAAAGGAAAGACAGAAATTAACAAAATTAATTTTATTTCAGCATGAATAAAGATACTGAGTATAATTTTGTGTATCGTATTTTTCTCTTCATGAAACCTTCTGAATGATTTATGTCAATGATATTAATTCTATTATTAAATATCTTTCGATTCTATACAAAAATATATAAACAATGTTTCATATGCTAACATCTAGAAATAGTAAATGTAACATTAAGAGACACGACAATGGGTGCGGTCCAGCCCCCGCTACAAATGCCTCGAAGCGTTTCTCCTTCTTTTTCTACTTTCCGGATTCGAGTGAAGAGAGAGAGAAGGAAGTAAAAACGCTTCGAAGCATTTGTAGCGATTGCTGGGCTGCGTGTTAAATGTGTAATAAGTTAGAGTGAGATAAAAAATATATTTATCTCACTCTAACCTAATACTAGTCACGCATGCGCAAAGCATATTTCCGGAGACGAAACGACAGAGAAGTCCCGAAAAGTACGTTTCTCTGTCTAACTTCCTCCGGACATCACTTCTCAACAGAAACTATTGTCAATTGCCAGTCCATATATATAAGGTCTATGGTCTGCTATGTATCACGTACGCACAATTTCGCCAGACAGCGGCATTTAAAAAGAATATTTTAATCATGGACATAGGAATAAGGGACGAAGCAATCCCTGAGGGGGATGAAGCCGTTGCGCGGCGGTGGTATTTTTGGTGCCACAATAGTGATTGGCTGTGGCCTTTAAAGGTTAGAGTGTCTAGTGTAAAAAAATAAAATAGCAAAGACATTGAATTTTGTAAATTAATAATGCCGCTGTGCGTTATGAAACAGTGCAAAAATCGCACTCTGTGTCGTCCAGTATTAGGACAAATAAAAGCAAACAAAAATTACAATATATCATATTACCATATATCATATTACAGAAAGAAAGAACATATTCTATTTACTTACATGATAATTATATTCTGTCATTAATGTGAAACATTAATAATATTTATAACAAATAACGATTTTTGTCCTCAGCGACCCCAGAAACCCCTGTATATAAATTATTTATAATCCTGATTTTCTAAAAATACGTGCTTAAAGGGTTAAGCGGTTTAGGGCATATAAGTAGGGTCCAATTAAATATGTTGTCATAGGAGCTTCAATAGCACATTGAAAGTAGATGCGATAATAATGAGGCGATATGGATTAAACAGTATTCAATCTTTTGGAACAGTTTTGGAAGCTACTTAACTTTTTTCTTCCTTCCATTGAAATCTATCGTGCTGTCAAGAGATTAATTGATCCGATGACATCAACATTTTCATCTTTTTTCTAGTTTGTTAAAAAAAAATAAAAAAATAAAAAGTGTCTAAAACTATATTTGAGATTTTTAATACAATAATGGAGGATTTATC
This sequence comes from Harpegnathos saltator, assembly GCF_003227715.2. Classification (NCBI taxonomy): domain Eukaryota; kingdom Metazoa; phylum Arthropoda; class Insecta; order Hymenoptera; family Formicidae; genus Harpegnathos; species Harpegnathos saltator. Next base: position 559,751 of record NW_020230072.1, on the reverse strand, counting down.
TATTGCAATAAGCTGCATTCCAAAAGCGCGTTTCAACTTCTGGCTCTCTGCTTGTGTCAACGTAAGTCTCCACCGTTTTCTTTTTGAACATTTTGCGAGTCTATTTTTATCTAAATATTTTTTGTTACAATAATGCATTTAATATTAACATAAGCAACTGTATACATTCACAATAAATACTATTTTCAAAAATGATATCAGGTGACATGAGAAACCAACTGCGACTATAATTGCAAATATCTACTGTCACGAATTAAAAGCTCGCGCACGAAACGTTTTTAAATTCATATTCATGTGGATCACATCCTGGATATGACTTTCTTGAAAATGTCGTATCACGAAGATCCATTAGAAATCTACTAGAAAAGGTTAAAGGTGTAACATTGAAAAAAACAGTTATTAATTCTTTGTCTATAATGATTTTGCGTAGCCGATCGCGCAATTCATATGTAATGTATCTCTGTCTCGTCTGCTTCCGTCTATTTTCTGCAACTCAGTGCACAAAGTACAATTTCTGCGATATTCTACGTGATGTAAACAATATGATATAGAAAAAAACGGCCAATTTTTTATTCACTTAACCTTTTCTTTTACAACATAAAAGCACAAATTCTAACCATAAACATTATCCTTTTGACCGTTTGAGCTGCATAATAATAATGAATTATAAGATTAGTACTTGTTATTAGGTGTATGAATTAATTCGGTCCTTTTTTTCTTCCAAAAAAAGACTTTAGTATGAAAAAACATGAAAAAGTGTACTAATTAAAGTGTTTGCCTTCGCTTGCTATTTTTTTTCCATCTGTCTGGCAGTTGTTGCATTCCGTGACGGAAAAACGACTCGTCTTCGAAGCGATCATTCATTGAGACATTTTTCTTCAAATTGTTGAAGTGCTGGCCCGAAAGCTTGTGTGCCATCGATCTGAATAAGTAATAATCGGATGGACAATGTCTGATGAATACGGCGGGTGAGGTAAAACGTTCCAGCCAAGTGCTTCAAGGTGGGCCTTCAACAATCTTTCCAACATGTAGTCGAGCGTTATCGTACTGGAAAATCACTTTGTTGTGTCTCTTTGCATATTCCGGCCACTTATTCTTTAATGCATTGTTTAAACGGATCAATTGTTGTTGGTAAAGTTCGGCAGTGATGGTTTGGCTCTGTTTTAATAGTTCATGATACACTATACCCTTCTGGTCCCATTATATACAGAACTACTTCCTTGCCGTTGCCTTGTCCTTGTCGTTGCTTACTTTCTCTGCCGTGAATATTCCGCTTTGGTATCGATGTGAATGGTTTCCCTGGGTTGCTAATGGATTTCCTTCGTTTGGGGTTATCGAAATATATCCACTTTTCGTCTCCAATCACAATACGATGCGTAATACGCATAAACTTTCTTTTTTTGCCTGACAAGCAAGATTTCAGACATGGCTTTTCGTATCGTACATATACGTATTATACAAATTCGGAAAACGCTCGAACGAATTACGAAACATTAGATCTAGAACGATTCTGGTGTTGTTCTTCTCTATTTCTCCTTTTTTTTTCTTTTGAATCATGTATGTACAAATAAGCAATGCACGATGGTCTTATACAGACAGAAAGGTTAGCCACGTATTATGCATACTGTGATGGTGGTCTATTCGCTGCCTCCGCTAAACAATAGCAATTAATAGCTAGCCGAAGAAGAGCATTATGTACAGTAACGAGTGTGTTTCCCATCTTGCTAAGCTTATTGTACGCTTTGATATTGGAACTATCGATCCACTCTTTCATTCGCGCACATTTTTAAGGCCCCGGGCACTCGCCGCGGCCATACTGCATTTGTGATGTTGTAGGCGAGAAATGTCAGCTGAGAATTCTTGCGTACCATTTCAAAATAAAAAGATATTCCTCCAAAACAACATTCGAATGGCTTCAAGACACTTGTAAAATGTTTGAGTTCTCCCCTTTTTAACTTGAACAATTAACACAGAGAACAATTAACACATAAAATGGGTGAAAAGAGAACCTATTCATGCGAGAAAACACGTGGTTGAACAGCTGATCAAACGAGTAGAAATTAGCTCCCACCATATCACATTTCACAAAAAACCGAGAACTCAGAATTTTTACAGGTTCCTGAATATATCACCGTCACAGAATTCACTACAGCGAATAATAAAAAAATGGCACGCAAGAATAAATTAGGCCCGTCACTTTTTCAATACTTTCAGTTCAGCGTTTTGCTACGAGAGGCACTGTAATATGTCGTATTCTTGGGTTCTTTCCGTGTTGTGTCTACGGGTAACAGAATTGAATGTGTAAAGACAAAATAAACAAATCTCTGGATGCGTTCCGATATTCACTGCAGCAGTAAAATTCTATAGTACAATGTGACATAAAACTATGTATTTGCAGTACTGGCAGTGAATTTCGGAACGCAGTCTCTGTTTGTCCTGTCTCACTAATGGATCAGCTGATAATGGATCAGCAGGCACAGGCTAGCGGCGGTCTTATCTCTGTTAATCTCCCTTATATCCCTTAACTCTAAAGCGTGGTTTTACAACAATGGCAAGAGTAACAGATGAAAAGAATAGTCTGTAGACATAGGCTATAAAATAAAGACTTACGCCCGAATGTCTATAATGCTATGTAGTAAATATTACAATAAACCAAACAACATCGACGCATTCCTAATCTATTACTCCTGCTGTTATTGTAGACGACACTTAAGGCATCTCTCGAACAGATAAGGAACAGGAAAGAACAGATAAAGAGATGGACTATAAAGTATGAAGCGTCGTCTACAATGGTAAAAGTAATAGAATTAAGGCTGTAAGACGTCGGAGTAAACTATTTTTTCCAGGAATATAGGGCGTATAATAAGACGTACCCGAAATGGTTAAATTCTACTTTACGGTCTGCTCCTTATCCTCTCCAATGAGAATTCGGCAGCAACACGTAAACCATGCGCGACAGGAGATATACGTCGACGCTGATTGGCTTATTGCAATATACAGGTCCTCCGGAACGCTAAAAATATTTCGAAATATGAAAGATACGAAAAAATGTTTCATACAAAAGTTGTAAGGCTATAAAAAGAATCTATTTAATAGTCATATCAGTTTGGACCCATAGGTGGCGTTGCTAAGGTCACATGAAGGTCACTTTGTTTTTTAAATACAACTCCCTATTTCTTATTGGAAATTCTTGTAGCTTATCTCGAGAAGCTTTCCAAAACACTGTAAGGAAGTAATTTTGTATTGATCTTCCGAGTTATGACGCTTGAAAGTTACAATACCGCCGGCATTAGCATTGCCTAAAGTATACCGCGCGTACACTTGGTAACTCTTATATTAAAAGAATTAATAATTGCATACATATATATATATATGGTCTGTTCTTTTTCGCTGCACTGGTGTGATAAGTTAAGGTAAAACAAATATATTTGTCTCACTCTAACTTATTGCATCAGTGCAGCGAAAAAGAACAGGCCTTATATTTATATATATGTGTACTGGATTTCAATGTAGCGCGTATCCCCACTCTGTATCACGTGACCCATTTTAGTTCCACCAGTTTCCGGTACGTATCAAGGTGGCGCTCCAAAAACCCGTCGTCGGTTTCTAAAGAGGGGAGTTTGTCCCCCCTGTCTGAACTTCGATCTATTTATGGCTGCTACATAGACCTTATATATATGGACTGGTCATACATAGCAATCGTGTCGGAGGAGGTTTAGACAGAGAAACGTACTTTTCGGGATTCTCTGTCTTCATCTCCGGAAAATATGTTTTGCCGTGTGGAGGGAGGGAGGAAACGTGGAACACTGTGGGAAGAATGCACGAGATGGGGAAGGGAAGGAGAGGATGGAGAAGCACGGTGGAGAAGATGCTGGGAGAGGAAGGAGGGGAGAGATGGATGATGGAGATGCAATTATGGAGGGAGGGAGGGAATTTGGAGGAGGAAGTGAGGGGGGAGAATGAATGAAGGAGTGAATGAGTGAACGAGGAGAAGGAGAATGAATGCGGAGGTGGAGAAGAATGAATGCGAGGAAACGGAGGTCAGACGTGGATGATAAGGTAGATAATAAAGTAGACTAAGCGAGCGTAATAAATAAGCATGCGTAGTATAAGCAACTAGTATAAGTAGTGATAAGATAGTGGTAATATAGTTTTTAAGAATAGAGGAGGGGGGACGTGCGTGCGTGCGTGCGTACGTGGAGGGAAGGTGCGTTAGGTGATAAGACGCACGCACGGGTATAAAATCCGACCATGCAACCTCCAAGTGGTACATCCTGGATAATGCTGGCGGCAGCGTATATTCTAAAGCTCATAACTCAGGCAATTCTCAACAAATATAGGTCATCAAGTAGTGTTATGGAGACGTCTCGCTGTCGTGTCTAGCACCGTGTGATAAAAATTTTGGTGTTCTATTTAAAAAAATAATGTTGGTATTGGTCAAGGCGACCTCACCTTGATGTTCTCTATTCATGTCAAATGGATACGATCATTCATTAGAACTTTTCAAACCCTACAATTTTGGTGCGAAAGATTTTTCTTAGAAACGTTTTCGAGATATTTGACCGTTTCTAGACGTTTCTAACACCCCGTATGTGTCACTGGCAGATAAGCGTTTACGTTGTAGTTGATTTTTCGGCTTGGGTTTATTAAGCATTTTTCTTACAAGGGGGGGAGGAGTAGAAGTGGAAACTCGTTTTTGCAATGCGGTTTATTGTAACAGATTGTCCTTCATCTCCATATGAAGAATCCCAAACGTTAGTTTAAACACCTCCTTCTCTTACTAATTAGGGAAAGGAAACATGAAAATATTGATGTCGTCCGATCGATTAACCGTTTGGCAATGCGATAGATTTCAAGGAAAATAAAGTTAGCAGCAAAACATTCCAATAAATAGTTTTGATAGAAATCGACTTTTCGATTAATCGACCTGAACGCTCTGAGCTATAGTCCCCTCCCCCACGGCTGCCACCCCTCCCCCACGGGTGCCACGTAGTATGCTATACAGACGATACGCTGGTATTGGCCGGGGGGAAGGACTGGGGGGAAGCCCGCCTCTACGCGGAGGCGGCGCTGGAATCGGTGGTGGGCACCATCAGCGACCTGGGGCTCAAGGTGGCCCCCCAAAAGACCCAGGCTATGAACTTTCATGGCAAGTGACGGAGGGGGGGGGGCGCCACGCACCCGGGTCCTAGTAGATGGTGTCCGTATCCGCGTCGGGCCCATTAAATTATTAAATATCTGGGCCTTACGCTGGACGGCCGATGGGATTTTAGGCCGCAGTTAAGGCGGCTGGCCCACCGGGTTCGCGGGGCAGGTCAGGCTCTGACCGGCCTAATGCGAACTCAGGCGGGCCCAGGTTGGCGGGGTCGCCGCCTGTCTGTGGGTGTCGTGCTCTCGATTGCCCTTTACGGGGCGCCCATTTGGGCCCCTCGATTATTAGCCACCGGCCGCAACAGGAACCTGTTGCGCCAGGCTACGCGGCCGGTGATGCTGAGAGCGATTCGGGGGTATGACGCTGTCTCGTACATGGCGGTGACCACTCTGGCCGGAAATCCATGACGGATTTCTCCACCGTTATCAAAAAAACAAAAATAAAAAGAAAGTGGTAAATATACTTACCACCTATTTATTCTCACATTTTCATGAAATATTTCATTTTGGAGGGATTATTGGGTTTTTGCGTTTTCTAGCTTCTGATATGATATGGGAACATACATGAAAGGTTGGAAAGTATTTTGCATAAGTTGTCCATTTATTACAAATAAACGAAGTGTGAAAAATACACATTTTTACAGAAAAAATCATTTTCCACGAGCTATGAGTGAATTTTTTTGCTCAAAATCATGATTTGGGGTTGTTTTGGATTGCTGATTATGAACTTGAGAAAAAAAAAAATTGCAACATTCGTTTCCCAAGATGGCGAATTCAAGATGGCGGATCACAGAATTTTTATTAAATTAGTTAAAATTAACTCTGGTTAATTTTTGAGCTCGCTGATTACGAATCTGAGGTCCAAATTCTAAAATTTATTTTCTAAAATGGCGTATCAAAAAATTTTTATATTATTAGCTGAAATTGCACTTTGGTTAGCTTTCAAGGTCGCTGATTACGAATCCGAGGTCCAAAACTTATTGTTTAAGATTGTAGATTCAAGTAAATTCAAACAATGGCGGATCAATTCTAATATATTTACCTGAAATTGTCTTCCGGTTAGTTAATTTTTCATATTTGTGGCCGCCATTTTGAATCCGCCATCTTAAATTTTGAAAATCTGATAACGGATTTGTCCTCAGCGACCCCAGAAACCCCTGTATATAAATTTTTTATAATTCTGATTTTCTAAAAAATACGTGCCTTAAAGGGTTAAGCGGTGTTTAGGGCATATAAGTAGGGTCCAATTAAATATGTTGTCATAGGAGCTTCAATAGCACATTGAAAGTAGATGCGATAATAATGAGGCGATATGGATTCAACAGTATTCAATCTTGGAACAGTTTTGGAAGCTACTTAACTTTTTTCTTCCTTCCATTGAAATCTATCGTGCTGTCAAGAGATTAATTGATCCGATGACATCAACATTTTCATCTTTTTTCTAGTTTGTTAAAAAAAATAAAAAAATAAAAAGTGTCTAAAACTAATATTTGAGATTTTTAATACAATAATGGAGGATTTATCTATTGCATAAGCTGCATTCCAAAAGCGCGTTTCAACTTCTGGCTCTCTGCTTGTGTCAACGTAAGTCTCCACCGTTTTCTTTTTGAACATTTTGCGAGTCTATTTTTATCATAAATATTTTTGTTACAATAATGCATTTAATATTAACATAAGCAACTGTATACATTCACAATAAATACTATTTTCAACAATGATATCAGGTGACATGAGAAACCAACTGCGACTATAATTGCAAATATCTACTGTCACGAATTAAAAGCTCGCGCACGAAACGTTTTTAAATTCATATTCATGTGGATCACATCCTGGATATGACTTTCTTGAAAATGTCGTATCACGAAGATCCATTAGAAATCTACTAGAAAAGGTTAAAGGTGTAACATTGAAAAAACAGTTATTAATTCTTTGTCTATATGATTTTGCGTAGCCGATCGCGCAATCATATGTAAATGTATCCTCTGTCTCGTCTGCTTCCGTCTATTTTCTGCAACTCAGTGCACAAAGTACAATTTCTGCGATATTTCTACGTGATGTAACAAATATGATATAAAAGAAAAACGGCCAATTTTTTATTCAACTTACCTTTTCTTTTACAACATAAAAGCAACAAATTCTAACCATAAACATTATCCTTTTGACCGTTTGAGCTGCATAATAATAATGAATTATAAGATTAGTACTTGTTATTAGGTGTATGAATTAATTCGGTCCGTTTTTTCTTCCAAAAAAAGACTTTAGTATGAAAAAACATGAAAAAGTGTACTAATTAAAGTGTTTGCCTTCGCTTGCTATTATTTTTTTCCATCTGTCTGGCAGTTGTTGCATTCCGTGACGGAAAAACGACTCGTCCTTCGAAGCGATCCATTCATTGAGACATTTTTCTTCAAAATTGTTGAAGTGCTGGTCCGAAAGCTTGTGTGCCATCGATCTGAATAAGTAATAATCGGATGGAACAATGTCTGATGAATACGGCGGGTGAGGTAAAACGTTCCAGCCAAGTGCTTCCAAGGTGGCCTTCACAATCTTTCCAACATGTAGTCGAGCGTTATCGTACTGGAAAATCACTTTGTTGTGTCTCTTTGCATATTCCGGCCACTTATTCTTTAATGCATTGTTTAAACGGATCAATTGTTGTTGGTAAAGTTCGGCAGTGATGGTTTGGCTCTGTTTTAATAGTTCATGATACACTATACCCTTCTGGTCCCATTATATACAGAACTACTTCCTTGCCGTTGCCTTGTCCTTGTCGTTGCTTACTTTCTTGCCGTGAATATTCCGCTTTGGTATCGATGTGAATGGTTTTCCTGGGTTGCTAATGGATTTCCTTCGTTTGGGGTTATCGAAATATATCCACTTTTCGTCTCCAATCACAATACGATGCGTAATACGCAATAAACCTTTTCTGTTTTGCCTGACAAGCAAGATTTCAGACATGGCTTTTCGTATCGTACATATACGTATTATACAAATTCGGAAACGCTCGAACGAATTACGAAACATTAGATCTAGAACGATTCTGGTGTTGTTCTTCTCTCTATTTCTCCTTTTTTTTTTCTTTTGAATCATGTATGTACAAAATAGCAATGCACGATGGTCTTATACAGACAGAAAGGTTAGCCACGTATTATGCATACTGTGATGGTGGTCTATCGCTGCCTCCGCTAAACGAATAGCCAATTAATAGCTAGCCGAAGAGAGAGCATTATGTACAGTAACGAGTGTGTTTCCCATCTTGCTAAGCTTATTGTACGCTTTGATATTGGAACTATGCGATCCACTCTTTCATTCGCGCACATTTTTAAGGCCCCTGGGCACTCGCCGCGGCCATACTGCATTTGTGATGTTGTAGGCGAGAAATGTCACGCTGAGAATTCTTGCGTACCATTTCAAAATAAAAAGATATTCCTCCAAAACAACATTCGAAATGGCTTCAAGACACTTGTAAAATGTTTCGAGTTCTCCCCTTTTACTTGAACAATTAACACAGAGAACAATTAACACATAAAATGGGTGAAAAGAGACCTATTCATGCGAGAAAACACGTGGTTGAACAGCTGATCAAACGAGTAGAAATTATGCTCCCACATATCACATTTCACAAAAAACCGAGAACTCAGAATTTTTACAGGTTTCCTGAATATATCACACGTCACAGAAATTCACTACAGCGAATAATAAAAAAATGGCACGCAAGAATAAATTAGGCCGTCACTTTTTCATACCTTTCAGTTCAGCGTTTTGCTACGAGAGGCACTGTAATATGTCGGTATTCTTGGGTTCTTTTCCGTGTTGTGTCTACGGGTAACATGAATTGAATGTGTAAGACAAAAATAAACAAATCTCTGGATGCGTTCCGATATTCACTGCCAGCAGTAAAATTCTATAGTACATGTGACATAAACTATGTATTTGCAGTACTGGCAGTGAATTTCGGAACGCAGTCTCTGTTTGTCCCTGTCTCACTAATGATCAGCTGATAATGGCATCAGCAGGCACAGGCTAGCGGCGGTCTTATCTCTGTTAATCTCCCTTATATCCCTTAACTCTAAAGCGTGGTTTACAACAATGGCAAGAGTAACAGATGAAAAGAATAGTCTGTAGACATAGGCTATAAAATAAAGACTTTACGCCCGAATGTCTATAATGCTATGTAGTAAATATTACAATAAACCAAACAACATCGACGCATTCTAATCTATTACTCCTGCTGTTATTGTAGACGACACTTAAGGCATCTCTCGAACAGATAAGGAACAGGAAAGAACAGATAAGAGATGGACTATAAAGTATGAAGCGTCGTCTACAATGGTAACAGGAGTAATAGATTAAGGCTGTAAGACGTCGGAGTAAACTATTTTTCCAGGAATATAGGGCGTATAATAAGACCGTACCCGAAATGGTTAAATTCTACTTTTTACGGTCTGCTCCCTTATCCTCTGCCAATGAGAATTCGGCAGCAACACGTAAACATGCGCGACAGGAGATATACGTCGACGCTGATTGGCTTATTGCAATATACAGGGTCCTCCGGGAACGCTAAAATATTTCGAAAAATATGAAAGATACGAAAAAATGTTTCATACAAAAGTTGTAAGGCTTAAAAAGATCTATTTAATAGTCATATCAGTTTGACCATAGGTGGCGTTGCTAAGGTCACATGAAGGTCAACTTTGTTTTTTTAAATACAACTCCCTATTTCTTATTGGAAATTCTTGTAGCTTATCTCGAGAGCTTTCCAAAACACTGTAAGGAAGTAATTTTGTATTGATCTTTCCGAGTTATGACGCTTGAAAGTTACAATACCGCCGGCACTAGCATTGCCTAAAGTATACCGCGCGTACACTTGGTAACTCTATATTAAAAGAATTAATAATTGCATACATATATATATATATAGGTCTGTTCTTTTTCGCTGCACTGGTGTGATAAGTTAGAGTAAAACAAATATATATTTGTCTCACTCTAACTTATTGCATCAGTGCAGCGAAAAAGAACAGGCCTTATATTTATATATATGTGTACTGGATTTCAATGTAGCGCGTATCCCCACTCTGTATCACGTGACCCATTTTAGTTCCACCAGTTCCGGTACGTATCAAGGTGGCGCTCCAAAAACCCGTCGCTCGGTTTCTAAGAGGGGAGTTTGTCCCCCCTGTCTAGAACTTCGATCTATTTATGGCTGCTACATAGACCTTATATATATGGACTGGTCATACATAGCAGATCGTGTCCGGAGGAGGTTAGACAGAGAAACGTACTTTTCGGGACTTCTCTGTCTTTTCATCTCCGGAAATATGTTTTGCGCACGCGTGGATTAAATAAACTATTCTGATTGGTTGTACGCAACATGATATAGTTTCTGCAAACATGGCGATGTAGGTATCTGTGTTGTGCCAGATATTGGATAGCGCTTGATGGGATAAATGATCTGATCTTTTAAAAAGATCTTAAAAAGAAGAAAACTTCACCATGGTTGAAACATGTGTCCTTTGCGGTGTGAAGTATTGTACGAAAAATAGTGTTTCTTTTCATTCGGAAGTATTAAGCAAATTTTAGTTATACAATGACATAGAAGTGAAGAAAAAATCAGCTATCATCTCGATAGGAATGGGACGTGGAATCCACATCGAATTCATGTGAAGCATAGATTGAAGCATAGATTCGACGTGGACTCCACGTGAATCCACGTAGATTCCATGCTTTCTATCGAGATGAAGCTTCCGCATAATCGCCTCGACGCTCATTCAACAACCTTTATTTGTTTTATGCCTCTAACGGGTCGATGTTGTAAGATACTCTATATTATTATTAACTAAATTATATTAACTAAACATTAACAATTTTAGTTTCCCAACAAATGAAAAATATAAAAAGTTATGGATGGAAGCGTGCAATTTAAGTACAATAAAGAAAAAAAGTAAGATTTGTTCACGTCACTTCAGTTCTTTACAATTTAAAGCATGGAATGAAGGACGTAGATTATTGAAGAACGATGCAGTTCCATTATTATTTTTTGGAGAAAATAAAACATATTTAAAAAGGTAATATATATATAAATATATATATATATAGGTAAAATATAAAATATACCCAAAGGAAAAATATTTAACTTGCAATTTTACATGTGTTGCATTGGAGTTATTTTTCACATCTTATTAATGCGTTCTAAGAAACTATTTTTAAGATATTTTGATTTGATTAATAATATAAATTTTGTTTTTCATTTTTTTAGAATAAGAAAACAGTCTTTGTCTGCTTAAATTATTTTACCAGACTCGTTTTTTTCATCAACGTCAGACGCAGCAAATATAGTTCAACCTATTCATAATGAAAAAGAAGAAATGGAATTTACATCACCAAGGTATGATATTTCTGCTTTTAAGAAAATGTTAGTTATTTTTTAATGTTTAATTATTGATGATTAATGGAAAATTTACATGTATTTTGTAATTCGTTTGTTATAGAGCTGATGATTCAACTTTATCTGTATGTAAGACAACAAATATATCCACGTTAGAAGGAAAACCATCAAAAGACATTTTTTATGTTTGTACATGGGTAGAAAGAATTATTAGACAATATCAAAGTGATATTTTTAAAATAAATGTAAAACCTGTAATTATAAACCGTGTTGTACAATATGTATTACCTTGTGTTTTTTTAGACATGAATGATCATATTCTATCTCAGGAACCATTCAATAATCATAAAAAGCAATTAATTGTAAGTATTATAGAATGTTATGTAAACATACGATGTCATCATCTAGGAAAAATGTATGACAAAGAAAAAAAGGAAAGACAGAAATTAACAAAATTAATTTTATTTCAGCATGAATAAAGATACTGAGTATAATTTTGTGTATCGTATTTTTCTCTTCATGAAACCTTCTGAATGATTTATGTCAATGATATTAATTCTATTATTAAATATCTTTCGATTCTATACAAAAATATATAAACAATGTTTCATATGCTAACATCTAGAAATAGTAAATGTAACATTAAGAGACACGACAATGGGTGCGGTCCAGCCCCCGCTACAAATGCCTCGAAGCGTTTCTCCTTCTTTTTCTACTTTCCGGATTCGAGTGAAGAGAGAGAGAAGGAAGTAAAAACGCTTCGAAGCATTTGTAGCGATTGCTGGGCTGCGTGTTAAATGTGTAATAAGTTAGAGTGAGATAAAAAATATATTTATCTCACTCTAACCTAATACTAGTCACGCATGCGCAAAGCATATTTCCGGAGACGAAACGACAGAGAAGTCCCGAAAAGTACGTTTCTCTGTCTAACTTCCTCCGGACATCACTTCTCAACAGAAACTATTGTCAATTGCCAGTCCATATATATAAGGTCTATGGTCTGCTATGTATCACGTACGCACAATTTCGCCAGACAGCGGCATTTAAAAAGAATATTTTAATCATGGACATAGGAATAAGGGGACGAAGCAATCCCTGAGGGGGATGAAGCCGTTGCGCGGCGGTGGTATTTTTGGTGCCACAATAGTGATTGGCTGTGGCCTTTAAAGGTTAGAGTGTCTAGTGTAAAAAAATAAAATAGCAAAGACATTGAATTTTGTAAATTAATAATGCCGCTGTGCGTTATGAAACAGTGCAAAAATCGCACTCTGTGTCGTCCAGTATTAGGACAAATAAAAGCAAACAAAAATTACAATATATCATATTACCATATATCATATTACAGAAAGAAAGAACATATTCTATTTACTTACATGATAATTATATTCTGTCATTAATGTGAAACATTAATAATATTTATAACAAAGTGACACGTGTAAGTAATTATTTTACAGATTTCCAAAAAATGAGAAAAGATAAAAAATTTGTGCGATATATTGGGATTAACTGCTGAGTTAGTTCCAGTTGGAGCAAGAGTATGTTCAGCACATTTTAATAAAGATGCGTTTAATATTTCAAATGGATTGAGAAGACTTAAACCAAACGTACTACCAAGTAATATATACCATATCAAGTATCTAGTAAAGAATTTATTAGCAATTTGACAAATTAACGGCAGATTGGTAGAGTCTGCTAACAGATTCTGATAGCAGATTGGTGGTAAAATGCATGTAGTATTTCCACATAAAAACTTGGAACCACAGAGTCTGCTTAATATCTGCTGTCATTCTATCATCATACTCTGTTAGTAGATTTTGTAGTATTTCTATCAGCAAGTTGTTAGCAGAATTTGCTGCAGATACTTGCAAAATCTGCTTTTGCATATTTAGATATCTAGATATCTAAATTAAAATATTAAGAAGTGTTGTTTATAATTATAATACTTTTAGTATAATTTATAATGCTGTTCTTGTAAGGTATTTTTTTTATTAACAAGTTACTGACAGTGTTATTTTTATAAAGTAATTTTTTCGCTAGTTTACATATTATATGTAGCTGGCAAGATAATGTAGTTAGATTTATACAGGGTTCTCAAAAAGTCTTCGAACGATAAAATATCACGAAAACAATCAGTTTTTGGAAAAAATGTTTCAGGCAAAAGTTGTAAGGTTTAAAATAATCTATTTACTGATCTCATCAGTTTAACCTTGGCTAGCGTCAACAAGGTCAGGGCAAAGTCACATTGAACTTTTCAAATAGAACGCCCTACTTTTTGTTGGCATTTTCTTATAACGTATTTCAAGAGCTTTCCAAAACACTACAACAAAGTATCTTTTTATTAAGTATATCCCGAGTTATGAAGCTTCAAAGTTACAGTACCGTCGGCATTAGCATTATCCAAGGTGTACCGCGTGGAGGTTGCACGATCGGGTTTACACCTTTTGTGCGTGCGTGCGTGCGTGCGTGCATCGTAGATCCGATCGTGCAACCTCCACGCAGTATACCTTGGATAATGCTAATGCCGATGGTACTGTAACTTTGAAGCTTCATAACTCGGGTACTTAACAAAAAGTGTACTTAACAAAAAGATACTTTGTTGTAGCGTTTTGGAAAGCTCTTGAAATACGTTATAAGAAAATGCCAAAAAAAGTAGGGCGTTCTATTTGAAAAGTTCAATGTGACTTTACCCTGACCTTGTTGACGCTAGCCAAGGTTAAACTGATGAGATCAGTAAATAGATTATTTTAAACCTTACAACTTTTGCCTGAAATATTTTTTCCAAAAACTGATTGTTTTCGAGATATTTTATCGTTCGAAGATTTTTTGAGAACCCTGTATGTTACTTTATACAAATAAAATTGATAAAACAATATTGTGTTATGAAAATTATTTATGATGAATAGCAATCTCTTAATAAAACAGGTATATGTATAGTTATATAATTCCCATTAAACATAATGTAACATGTAACACACTTATTATATACTAGGTGCGCAACTAAGTTTCCGATTTCCACACATGGATGGCGCTAACGACACATGTAGTCGACATACATGTCTGAAGTTGTGTTTTTTTTATAGCTTGGACATCTGTTAACAATAACCAGTCGTAATACCAACACATATTGCAACGCAAAAATATTTTTTCTAACCACGAAGATGTCGAGTTTTGTGGTAATTAAACAGCATTTGCGGGAAGCTTTGCTTTTCTGCTTTAACTTGAAAAAAAGTGCAGCTGAAGCACGTCGTTTGCTTGAGGAGGCCTACGGCGAACATGCATCATCGAAAACTACCTGTAAAGATTGGTTTAAACGCTTCAGAAGTGGCGATTTCGACAATGAGGACAAGGAGCGCTCCGGAAGACCAAAGACAGGGTCTGCGAATTGAGAACGCCGATCTGCAAGCGTTATTGGATGAAGATGATACGCAAACATAAGATCAACTTGCGGAGGCATTAAACATGTCTCGCTAAGGTATTTCCAAACGTTTACATGCCATGTGAAAAATTCAAAAGGAAGGAAAATGAGTGCCGCATGAATTGACTGAGAGACAGATGGAAAATCGAAGAGCCACTTCCGAAATTTTGCTTTTGCGGCATGAAAGAAAGAGTTTCCTGCATCGAATTGTTACTGGCGATGAGAAGTGGATATATTTCGAGAATCCCAAACGCAAAAAATCGTGGCTTTCACCTGCGTGGTGAAGCATCAACATCGACGGCACGGCCAAATCGCTTCGGAAAGAAGACAATGCTTTGCGTTTGGTGGGACCAGAAAGAAATCGTGTACTATGAGCTGCTGAATGAGCGGGCGAAACTGTCAATGGGCATCGTTACCGACAACAACTGATCAATTTGAACCATGCATTGCTCGAAAAACGGCCAGAATGGGACACGAGACACGAACGAGTGATATTGCAGCACGACAACGCTCCGTGCCATCGCGCACTTCCATCGTCCAGGACACTATCAAAACGCTGAAATGGGATCTGCTACCGCACCCGCCGTATTCGCCAGACCTGGTCCCTTCCGATTATCACTTGTTCCGGTCGATGGCGCATGGCTTGGCTGGGCAACACTTGATAAATTTCGAAGAAGTGCAAAATTGGTTGGATAAATGGTTTCGGTCCAAAAACCATGTTTTATCGTCGCGGTATTCATGTATTGCCAGAGAGATGGGAAAAATGTGTAGCTAGCGAGGGACGATACTTTGAATAAACCATTTTTTGTATTTTTCTTGAAATTTTCCATTTTTCATTGATCAAAAAAACCCGGAAACTTAGTTGCGCACCTAGTACATAACATTTTACGTGGGTTAATATGAATTAGCAATATTGTAATATTCTAAATTATGAGGAAGTTTTAATTATTTGATATCAAAACTGTGAACATATATTTCCTCTGGCAAATTATATGCAATTACAAAACTAATTAAATCACAATTTTTACATGCAACGAACTAGAAGTACTCTTCCAGTTATTTCTACGTAATGGAATTTTATTTATTTACAAAATAGTATTACAAAATAGTATTCTTTAAATAGTATTATTATAAAATTTGTTACATTCATTGTGTATTTGAAAAATTAAATATATTTAAAAACATTCCACAGTTCTTAAATTTATACATAACATTTTACCATTTATTTCTGACATTCTTGATCTAATGACATCTAATGACATATATTTATATAACACTATTAATATTTTAATGTATATTAATTTATAAATAAAACATTTTATTCCAAATATCCTACCACACATATACAATTGTTAATACAATATTTCTTTTTTGTATATTTCGTGCATTTATGGTATATAACCAATCCTTGCTTTATAAGTATTTTATAGCCAATCATCATGTGCGACACCAAAAGTACCACGTGACTATAGTTCCCCCGCCGCGCAGCGGCTCCACTCCCCTCACCTGAAGCTCGAGTTATTACTCCGTCCCCTTATTCCTATGTCCATGATTGTAACATAAATGTCGATATGTCAAGAGAATGCACATCTTTAACAAGTAGCGTCAGACATAACATTATAATGTTTTGAGACATGCTTTACCGATACAAGTTCGGCGTGCATCCTTAACTTCTATCGATAGCGCAGACCAGATGCATGGTTTCATTTTAATCACGTGTAAGGGCGCTACGTGTATTATTTTGTTAAATTTCCCTCAACGGAGCAATGGAAATCGCTAAGTTTGTCTACTTAATGTCGAAATATAAGAGTTATTGTAATTAGCCTAATAAGCTAGCATTTAAGGGCTATATCTTTTATTAATTAAAAAAAATTTTCTTTCAAAGACCTACAACTATTTTCATGACGGATTAATTTCTTTCAAATTTTCCGCAAATTTTTTCTTGTAAAACATTATAATTTTTCAATTTTTAACTTGAAGTATTTTGTCTTTTAAATCACAAATCAGATTTTTATTAGAAGTTTATATGAAAATTCTCCCAAAGTTGATTAAAAAGTTATATTTTTAATTACATTTCTCATTCTTATAATCATTGTTATTATTATTGCTATTATTATTATTAATATATCAACGATAATTCATATTTTGATATTTATGTCATAATATATAAATAGTTTCGAATGACACTTGAGAAAACCTTCGTATTTTACATTATAGATATTGCATAATTCGGGGATAATTTTGAATAAATATTGTATAAGCATTATCATTGTGAATGTGAACGTGTCCTTGCACAAATCTTATATCGCACAAAAATAAAATCGTTCATCGAGATTAGTGAATCCGTTATTCACAAAATTGCTCGCACTTCTGCTTGAAGGTATTTTAAGTCTCAACACTTCGAAAGCACGGAGAGATATAACTTTCAGTATTACGGTGGTAGTTCTTGCTTCCGGGATCGAATTGATAGAAAGACTATTGTAGTTGTTTCCATTATAACCAATATTGACTTATGATAGTTATCCTTTCGTTCAACCTCTCTATTGCGGGCAAGTGCGCGATAGCTATTACATTTTTCTTTTCAATCGATCGGTAGATCAGTCGGAAAGGAAAAATAGCAGACGCGGTGTAATACGGAGTTATTTAAAAGAGTAGTTCAGTACGTTGAATTTTGATATTATAGCGACTACCTCGCAGACTACAAATGCCAATTGATAAACGTCTTTTATAAGTAACAATCTCCTATCTGTTATAAGCCATAATCTTAAGGTATGAAATCACAAAGAATCCATCGCACGAATTGATAATCGATCCGCTGTTACGGTGGAATTTGTGTCATGCGCGGAAAAAGGAAGAAAAAGGAAGAAAACACATTTTTGGAGCAACGATTTTACATGGAGCATAAGTACCCCGCGTAATATGTAACTACGAAGAATGACGCGTATTTTTTAGCAGAATTTTCCGCGGATTTTCTTGACAATCGGAAGTTCGAAGCGTCAGTTTTAGCTTCCATATTGATTTGCCGCCGTTCGTATTTTACTTCCCCGCTCTCGCACGTTAATCCTTAGACGGATGAAAAGCTTTACCGTTTGAATGTTCCGCAATCCAATACAGTCTGTATCCGCCAGACGACGTCGCCGGAATCCGTCACGAGAATTTCCCGTGGCGTGGTTTCGTCTGGAAGGGTTGAATTTGTACCGGAATCAATGCAGTCTCGTTCGGTCGTGGATTGCATTCCTCGCCTGCCCGACGTGATTGCGTTATTTATGCACCTATGGAGCTCTATTTTTATAATACACGAGATTAAACCCGCGATTAAACTTTCTGTTCTTAATGCGCCGCGCGAGCCGACGAAGAAACTTTGCCTCTTGAAAATGGCCGAAGCGAAACTTTCAAATTACCGAAGTGTCCGTAAACGAGGGAGGTCATTTACAGTAATAAGACGGCGACCGATCTAGTTGGAAAACACAGGCTTTGCATGATGAAATTTTTATGACACTCGGCAGATTGTATCCCACGATGGATTTTTGTCGAGCGATTCAAGTCGAATTTCGGAGTCTGCATTCCACGCTTGTCTCGTGGCATGTATCGTCCGATTGTTCGGCCTAAAAAAAGAAAGCTCCATTGTTCGCACGAATGACGCAACGTTCCGAACAACGTGAATATCGGGCCGCTGGTGTGTTTTCTCCTATTATATTCATTGTACTATTGCTGTCATTTCGCGAGGCGCACGCAAGATGCGTTGCGGTATTATCCATGCCCGACAATGGCGGTGCTCATCCTTTCGTTAGATCGAAAGCGTCGATTCCGCATTCATCGCGTTGTCCGCGTCGACGCCCGGTTTTCACCTTAAACTGCAGACGACAGTGAGTTCTTTATTATGGTGAAGGAGAGCGCGATTGTCAGCCGCGAATAAACATAAAAAGATATGTAGGGTCCCTCCATCTTGCTGATACTCGAGCGGGGAAGGCACGTTCGATGAGCGACATTACGAGCCCTTCTCGTCGTAGGACACCGAAAGGATTTGACAATCGGAGGGACGTTTTGTCCCTCTCTCCTTCCCCCTTCACTCTTCACCCGCCGCGTCCTTCCTACCACTTCTCTTCTCGCCTCCTTCCTGCTCGTGACTCATTTATCTTCTTTTGGAGAATGCAGCGCGATGCGCGTGAGCACGCGACAGAGGAGAGAGAGAGAGAGAGAGAGAGAGAGAGAGAGAGAGAGAGAGAGAGAGAGACTAAGCTTACAAATCCATTTAGTGCGCCACTCGGAAAATAAAGAAACGTGGCCGTCTCTATTTCTATGCTAAGCAGTCGGACGTGCCATGCGAATATATTCGCAACAAATTTTACACTATGAATATGTTTCGGCCTCGTTCTTGACGCATTTTATTTTTTCTTCTTTCTCTTTTTTGTGGTATTGTATTCTCTCCATTGTTTACATTTTTGTTCTGGGTAATATAATTTTCTGCTGAAACTGGACGGTTTCATTGAAATCTATTAATGTTCCTAATGGAGATTTTCACGTGTGGTATTCATTGTATTGTTTCTAATTAGTAAAGTTAAGTGGATCTTCAAACATATCAATGAAAAATTAATTCTACCCAGCAATGCGAGGAACGAGAGATTAAAAAATAATAAAGAGTACATTCGAAGAGATTTCTCTTCGTTGCGCACACATACAAGTGTAATTAAAAAAGGAAATATTATCGAATAATTTCCACTTTATCTCTCATATTTTATTTCTCTTTCATTCTTCGCGTGTCACATATTTTGCCACTAACGAAGCGACTAATTAAACTCCGCTTTTTCGGCTCCATTATGATATGATGAGTTAAACAAAAAGTAACACATCTGCGATCTATAGAATTAGACAACGCCGGGTCAGACCTCGCAGCGATATCGAATATCGTTCTTAAATGTTGCGTTAATCCATAAATACGCTTTTCGTCGCTGTGCAAGGAAAATCGACAGCGAAATGCAAAAGCGCGCGCGTGCATGGACGCAATCCGCCGAGATTCTTTAATCTCCCGCCGCGCGCGATTCGACGCGTATTTGTGATGGTCGCTCGTGCAGATACGGCCACCGCGTATCGAGTTTGGTTTCACGCGGTTTAGCTTTTAAATTGCGGAGTCGGCGCTTCTCTTTGATAGCTATGGGATAAACGGGACGCGTATGCGCGCGTGGAAAGGCGGGCGCGAAATAACGGGACGCGACTTCGCGCGTCGCGGTGATAACTGGCATTCATTAAAATTTATATGTAAAGGATCATGATTATGCGCCGATGTGTAGGAAACGGTATGTATACGTCGGCGTGATTTAACCTTGAAGCGAAACGTGCGTTTTTTTCTCCCATCTCTTTCTCTCGGAATGTGGTTGCAGTCATGCTCTCGTCTCAAATATCCTGCTTGCGAAAGACAAACATTTTTGTAGATTAAGCGACAGAATCAGCACGTTATTAATTAACGCTCAAACAAAATTATAAAAATAGATATTACAATGTGAATGTATGCTCTAAAGACGTCCGATTATTCCATTGAAATGAAAGACGCTACGTGTTTTCTATTTCAGACTTTATTTGTAGACGGACGTTTGATAAAAACGTAAAGGCGAAGAGGCGGAAAGCGGTCTCTGATGTCGTTGCATGTTAAGATCCAACGGTACGTCGGGGAAAGGGCGGTCTTGGGCGAAAAATGACGCGTCCGCATTGGAAGCGGGTAGTGCGATTTTATCTCGCTTTTTCTTCGCGTAAGACGGCGCATGAAAATCGTTACATTCGCGCGCGCGCGCGCATCGAGGGCTTATGCAAATGCAGATTCTCCTTCATTTCACAATTCCCCCATAACGTACTGTTCTTTACAGAACACGAGTTGCTTATTTCGTTTCTCATTACCGTGTATACATAGCGTAACAATATTTTCCCGGCTGTTGAGCTCGGGGGAGGACGTCGGCCGGGCTATTCGTTGAGCGTGCATTAAATCGCATCGCGAGACCAACGATCGTGCGGTGTCGTCGAGGAGCGCGCGATAGAACCTGCGATTGTGCTTTAAAGCACAAAACTTTGCCGACGTCGCCGATTCTGCGTGGCGATTGAAATTGTTTTCATAAAGCGCAGGAATGTATCCGCAATATTTCCGTGACGCGCTCGCACGTTACCATGTGATCTATCATCGCGGAAAGGTGAGCAGAGATTAAGGTGGAAGATTAAAAAACCGTGAAATGATGTCATATCGGGAGACGCTGAAATCTCGGTCGACAAATTTCTCTCCGCCGCGCTGGTCTCCTGTCAAGAAAATAAGCTCCTCCATCCGGAGTAGTTCCAGCCCTCCCTGCGTATCGTTAAAAGCACCGTCGATCGATAGCGCATGCAGCGTCCGTAATAATAAATTATCCAGGCGCGCGAACGGCAAAGTAGCGATCCGACTGGATAACATCAGTGAGTTTAGAGCGCGTTAAGATTGCCAGACGATTTTTACCTGCTAGTCCCGGTCCCTCCGCTGTTTCCGCCCGCTATAAGTTTCGCGAGCTACTTCGAAGTGTCATCTTGCAATTTATTCTCGTTTCTTACACAAACATTTGTCCACGCGAGATATAGGTATGCCTCTGTTCGAAATTTATATATATAATTGTATTATCGAGCTGAGATCATTTGTATTTTTGTCGAAAGGATATCGGCTCTCATATGTGAGTTGTCGATGTCTCGTTGAAACGTTAGTGCAAAATTTATCGTACATAGTCGGCATATTTTCTTCATTGCCTCCTTCCCCTCCCTTTTCGTAATCGAGAAAAACTTCGTGGTACGCGTCTCTATACCGTGATACCGAGTACAAAGGGGAATGACAAAACTAGGAATAATACCGGGCATAATCGTCCAAATGTATCGTCGCGTGTATATATATGTGTGTGTGTGTGTGTGCGCGCGCGCGCGCGTAAGCAACGCGGGCAATAAAACGTGAGCAGGGACAAAGAGTAGCACACGAGCTGGCACACCAGCGTGCTAGCGTGATAACCGTGAAGGTCAGAATTTCTCTCCCGTAGGGAGATTAAGAGGGTGCGTTCTCTCGTAGTCGCGGGAAGGGCGGTTATATTATGTTGTGCCGTGCCGCGAAAATTAATTACAAACTCTGCCGTGTTCCGTGCAAGGGCATGCAAAAGTGGCGAGGCGAAAGGCGAGCGAAGAGAAAGGAGGAGGGAGGAAGAGAGAGAGAGAGAGAGAGAGAAAGGGGGGAGGAAAAAATACAGGCGGAACATTATTGCGCACGAGAAACTCTTTGCATCTACATATGCGCGCGCGCATAAAGAACGCCGCGCTCTGAGCCGGCGTATTGAGGTATATTTACACAGAATGGAAAGGGGCGAAGGGGGAGCCACAACTTTTACGGCCCCATTCTTGGCTATAGCTTGTATCATTCTCTCTCGCGCCGCTGCTGAGACTTCGATGAATAATTTGCCGGCATCCCGACGGATTTCACGCTGCATTGCAGTTTGTACACACGCAGGTGGGCGCGCGTGCAACGCGAGCAAAAGTTCCGCCTTGCCGCTATTTCCGCCGTGACTACTTAGCGTCGTAGGTTTACACCATTAATTTGATTACGTTTTTTCGTTTTAATTATGACATCAGTTATGGGCGCAGTCGGGAGCAGTGCGGGAAGGAGCGCGTTCGCACGCCAACTTCGCGCCAGCTTATTGTTGACGCATTAGCGGGATCCTAGTTATCAAGTGAACGTTATTGCATGATAACGTTATTTCAGCGGCACGACCTAATTTGCGGCGAATCATTTCAAAATGCCGTTGAACAGTTTTTCTACTTTAGAATCTTCCCCGCGTACTTTTCGCATACCTTGTAGGGGGTGTGTTCTTTTTTTCTTCTTCTTTCCCCTTTTTTAAGCTTTTTAAGTCTCGACTCTGGAATTAAGCCAAAACCGAAGCTACGGCTTAGTTTCTTGTTCATTTACCGTACTCTTGCTCTTTCCCTCTTTTTCTTCTTCTTCTTTTTTTTCATGTTCTTCTTCTTCTTCTCCCATTACTTGCATATTCTTTTATATACTCTGCATCGTTACGTGTCAAGAAATATCGAAAAAAATTTTCTCCTTCGGCATTTGCACTCTTATTAAGTTTATTTGCCCGCGGAGTAATATCCCGCAGACTCGCGCGTTAGTTTCTGCTTACCAAGAGAGCTTCCGTCCACGTCGTTGTGCTTGCATCGCAGGAAGGGTGACAAGTGTGAACGCACGAGTGGGGATTCCTCGGCAAGTGGTTGCGTGCTCTTCGTTAAATATCCCAGGCTATTAGGTTGTATCCTGAAACAAATCGTGCACGTTTAAGAGATAGATCGCGATTACTCGGCACATTCGCCCGTGTGTTTAACATCTCATTTAACTCTCAAATGCATTCGCAGGGCTCCTGAGTGAAAACGCCGGTTCGCCCTGGGAAACAGAACAGAAGGTACGTGTGCAGCCCCTGCGCGCATCGATAACGAAACGATCGACCCGTTCTCGAATTATAATTCAAAGACAATATATTCGTTTACGTCGCATGCCGCGATGCGAATCTCTCCCGAGGGACAGACAGAGACAGAGACAGAGACAGAGACAGAGACAGAGACAGAGACAGAGACAGAGACAGAGAGAGAGAGAGAGAGAGGGAGGGAGAGAGAGAGAGAGAGAGAGAGAGAGAGAGAAAGAGAGAGAGAGAGAGAGAAATAAAAATTGTCGAATTGACAAGCCAGCTGTCGCGATTGGTGGGATACGTCGTCGTATCGTCGCCTAAATAAATGCGAAAGTCTCAGCGTGACATATTTGCGCCCGCGACACCGTCGTCACGAACGATTTTTCCTGCCGAAAGAGCTTCTTCGTCCGCCTCACGAATACATTCTGTCGCGTGATTTTCAGCGCGTCGGTGTTGAGAATTTTCGATGAGCTCGCGCACACACAACGGACGCAACTTCGCGGCGCAGGCACTTCTAATCAGCCTTGTGATGTTCCTGGTAACTAGATGTTACTAGGCGAGATAACATTGAGCGCGTCTTATCAGAAACACCCACATCGGGCGGCGACGACGACGACGACGACGACGACGACGCCCGAGGAAGATGTAACATCCCGGAATGTGGGTTACACTTCTATTCCCAGCGCGTCTTCTCTCGGCACGCCGTAGACGTAATAGAGAGTGGCTGGACTCGCGGATGAGACTGCAGATCGTATTCACTCGTCGTCAGCCGGGAACGGGGAACTCACCGCGATCACGTTTCCGCAAACCAAACGGCGCGTGAGTAATATTACACCAAATAATATCGGCTTAGGAAAAACAATGCGGCACGTGACGATCGAACGTGGATACACAATGTTGGGGTGACGAGGGCCGACGACAAACGCGACTAATTTCGGGAACGTAGTATTCGCTCTCCATTGAGAGCGCACGCCATTGCGTGGCGGAGCGCTGCGATGGAATTTACTTACTTTGTCTGCATGTGGTTTCGTATCGAGATATGTATATCAATAATGCTTCCGTCGCGAGATCATTTGTCAGATTTGATTGTTCCACGCTCTGTAATCCCTTCGCGTTATTTCGCGAGGTAATTGTGCAGCTTGCCTCGCGTTGTTCTCTCGTTGTCATCTCTTCGTACCGTCCTTGCCGCGTCGTTACGCAGGCATGATGAAAAGTCGTAATTTTGGAGTGAAAATTTGTAATTACGCCATGCGACAGTACGCGATCTTGCAATAATGGCAAAAGCTCCTTTGCTCCTACCGAATGCTGCGGAGCGTTGACATTTCTTGCGCGACAGTATCGAGGTATCTTGGACAGTTCGCGGAGTAGATACTCCACGATACGACGCGATTGCGAAGCGAGGAAGAAAGTTGATTAAAAGCAGTATAGTTTCGGCGAGATGATGCCCCAAATCGGGAGCTTTAATCAGCGTAGCCGGGCTCCTTTAGCGTCAAACTTTTCTCGATATTACGGGTTATGATGTCTTTCTTCTTCGTGCGCATCGTTGTACGATGAATCCTTAAGTGCTGGCCTTATAGCAGTGTAGGTCCTTCTATACAGATAGTAATAAATCAAGCCGGGCAAAACATGGTCTATCCGAAGTTTATGCTTTGTCGTACAAGAGGTATTCTAGATTTGCCCGCTCGGAGATGCTCTTTGTGCACGCTTTCCTCGTCTTTTTGTTCTTCATCTCAACCTTTGATATTTATCATTTGCTCGTGAGCTAGTATTCGATGTTTATTCCAGTCCTATATGAGATTTGCGAGATACTACGTTCTGTGCCAAGTTATATTCGCTATAAATGTCAGTCTAATGAGAGAGAGAACTATAAATTCTATTACCTTCTCAATATTTGCTCGTTGCTGCAGAGCGCTGAAGTTAGAAATCATGAATTTATTCGAGACGCTTATGGGCTATCGAGAAAAGAGGGGATGTCAATGTGTAAATATCAGTTTGTGCAATCCACACGACATCGGTTTGACTCCGATAATTCAGTCCCAATACAAAATCCCACCGATGGCGATGCACGAAAGTGCAAATACGCTAAATATGTGGAAATAAATGTGAAAGCATCCCCATATAATATATATATATATATGTATATATATATTAGAATCGGACTTCGATGCTAAAGCCAGTTTGCCCCGGCTCTCATTCGTAAAGCCCTTCCGCGGGCGAAATTATTCACAAACCATTTGCATCCTGTGTCGAAGTGGACTCAATGGCTTATGATAATCTCGTGCATGTTTCCTCAAAGAGCCGAGACGATCCACGATTACGCCGTGTAAACATCATTTTTATAATCGCCGCGAAGAGCACGATGTACGTGATGGAAATGTGAGTCCTCGTATTAAACGGCGATAACGAATCAAAACCGAGAGAAGATCATTCTTTCGCGTAAAGCACCGAGACCGATCTCCTGCTCTCTCTCTCTCTCTCTCTCTCTCTCTCTCTCTCTCTCTCTCTCTCTCTCTCTCTCCCTCTCCCTCTCTCTCTCTCTCTCTCTCTCTCTCTCTCGTTCTCTTTAAAGAGTTAATGCGTACGTGCGATCGTTTAACGTAGCCGAGCCTCGCAATCACGCGGAGCGCTTCTTGCAATATGTTTTCCCGACCGGAAGTAACATTACGTCAAAATGTGGGTTACAGTCTCATAAGTACAGGCCATGGAGCCTGCACAGTCGTATTAGAGCGCCCAGAGGCGAATGACGCGGACGAGGATGCGGGGGTTACGCGGGTCGGCGAGGCCGTGCGGGGTTTGTGCGGATAAAGGGGGATAGCTCGCGAACGAGGGATGAGGGTGGCTGGGTAGTAGTCGGGGTTGGGGGAGGAGTT
Source organism: Harpegnathos saltator (assembly GCF_003227715.2). Lineage (NCBI taxonomy): Eukaryota > Metazoa > Arthropoda > Insecta > Hymenoptera > Formicidae > Harpegnathos > Harpegnathos saltator. The sequence goes on along the minus strand of NW_020230072.1, from coordinate 533,486 downwards.
CGTAGGAATGGGAATAGCGATGGAGAAACGACGGTACGCGCGCGTTCGTGTGCGTCTCTCGTGTGTGTGTGGCTGTGTGTATGCGGGACGCGACGATGTCTGCCGCCGGCTGGAGCCACGCTGTCGCTGCTGTGGCATCGATCCACCACTCACAACGACTTTTTGTCGCGCGGCTCGCGCACCAACGAGAGATCTTTAACCTGAAAGCTGCTACGCCATAACTGGCTTTCGGTCTGGAGCGATGAGAAATCATTTCGCTCAGATCATCCTCCGTCCGTCGGCTCGCCGAGCCTCGGGGTAGATTCGCCGAGGTAGCGCCGCGTTGTGTGTCGCATCGTTTGATGAGCAGCACGGGCGAGGAAAAAGACGTCTCGGGTATTCGATGAGTTTTCGATTTTACGATTTAAATTGTATCGGCCCCGGGGCCGCCAGAGGGGGGAGGGAGAGGGAAAGGTATGTACATACATCGTCCGTACATACGTCGTGAGCGGTAAAATTACACTCGGCTGTGGAAACAATTTGTTTTGCTCCCGGTGTGCATTCGCGACAACGATCGGGACAATGTCGTTACTCTGGCACTGTGATAAACAATGCACGAACGAGAGGGAAGGGTTGCGTCGCGCGATATTTTCCGACGGTAATTTAAGGATATATTCTAATAATTCGATAATTTCTAATCATATGCAAAAGCTGTCGTTCGACTATAATTAATGTGTATTCTCTGCCGTTGATTAGCGAGCTCGTGATATGATTCGCGTAGGTATGCTCGAAATTTATGCAAGTAACGGGTCAATAAGACAAAAGCGGGGCGAATTAACACGCAGCTCGTTTACCTGCTTACGGAAATCAAATTATGCGGCAGCATCGCCGTTGGTCCAAAATTCGATTCACCCGGTGCCATGATTGGTTCGTGCTTTGACTTCCGCCGGCATGCGAGAGAAGCCAGCTAGTACAACGTAATGTAACACGATCCCATTTCTAGTTTATAGCTGGGATTAAACGAGTTTCCCAGCATCTAAACCACATTCTTAGGCGAAATTTATATGCTGCATTACACGATTCTTCCGGTACATTGACGTCCCGTATTATGGATTGTCGATTTCGTATTTCTCCACCGACGTTTCCTCGCGCTTTGCCGCATTAAAAAAAGAAAATAAAACAAAAAGAAAAACATTATTACAGCGACGAACGCATATTGCAGTAACGACAGTAACAGTTACGCGTCGAATCGTTTCGCGCGAACTATCGTTGCGTCGCACACAGGTTACGGCGTTTATGTGCCGCGAATTGCCATTAGAGATTACTTTTCATCCTTTATTTTACGCCTTTTGTTCCTTTATGTCGTCCGCTGCAGTACCGCGAGTAATAAAATTCCTCGTTGAATCTTGAGTGGTACTCCATTTTCGCGTAGGATAATTTGTCACTAGGAACTTCGCAGAGTTGGGAATTAGTCCAAGGCGGCGTAACCTATCCGACTTCCCGAAGTTTCACGTGGATTTTTGTAAGTTGGCTGCGCGTTGCGCGGTCACTCCGTAGCAAGAACAGTTTTAACGTAGATGCGATGTCAGTAGTTAGTCAATAGTATAAAAAAAATGTGGCTGGCATCTCCGATCGTAAACCACTAACAAGAAGAATAGGCTAATAAATTGTTCGGCAATATAACGTACGTGCCGAATTCATTATAGGATATTAATTATATCGCTTAATATATTTTACTCATAACGAGACTATTTGCGCGAACTTGTAATATTAAAGGGAAAAGCTTCAGAATATATTTATACAAATATTCTCCTTAAAAAAGACCTGAAGAAAAAACCAGCTTCTAAAGTTGATCACAACTGATTATTGACGGATACTTTGCAAAGAGCAAGACATTTTTGTATGTACATGTGTATGTGTCGTATATAAGACGGAGCGACGCATAGCACCTAAGAGAGAGAAAGAGATACAACGAGTAAACAACTATTACACGAAAGAAACTAGTGCGGGCGTGTTTTACTCGTCGTAAGAAAAATGCGAGCGAATTAAGCCGACGACTTGAAGTATCGTGACCGTGAGAGTAGTATGTGTGTGTGTGCGCGTGTGTGCGTGTGTACGTGCGCGTGCGCATTTACAAGGTGGCAACACAATTTTCAGTATCCTGTCGTTGTGTATTTCGCGATTGCGATCCACGGTTCTATTCGTCCCGGCCGAGGCATAGAATATGCAGGACTCGGAGAAACTGCATAATGCCGGGACACTTGTTGTTCAAGTGCTCCGCCAACGCTGGACACGACCCTTACAAGAGGGTGCGCTCGGGGGAAGTGACGTCGCGTCGCCGACCGCGCGTTAATTAGCGAGTTCCAATGTTCGCATCCACCTAAGTGGTTTCTCGCTTTTGAAGGGGTCTAATCGAGGCGCCCCGGTAAATGTTTTCAACGCGAGGGAAAAAAAAAGCATGGGTGTCCTTTATTACGAGCCAACCGGTTTGCTAACGAAGCGAATTCGAGGACCGCAATCCCGAGTACACAGCGTGACGAGTACACCAGCACTCGTTTTCAATATACATATACATGCACACACATACATACACACACATATATATACACAGGGTGTTTCAAAAAGACGAGGATGACGAAATATCTCGAAAAATATAAATTTTATAGAAAGAAAATGTTTTAAATTAGAGTTATAAGATTTAAAAAGTTCTATTTATTGATTTTATCAAATTGACCGTGGGTGGCGTTGTCAAGATTAAGACAAGGTCAGCATGAATTTTGTAAACTCTATTTTTTATTGCATATTCTTACAGTCCCTCTCAAGACTTTGTTAAAACATATTTTGGGTCATTCGTTTCGAGGTTGCTAAGCTTTTTATAATATAGTAGATATATATATAGGGTGTTCTATTTTAAAGTTTCCACTCAAATATCTCAAAAACACAACGTTAAATCGGAAAATGATTCAGACAAAAGTGGTTTGGTTTGAAGGGGGACATAAAACGGTGATAGCATTTTGTTTATAGATGGTGCCACTTTTGAGATATTTACTGATCATCGATTTTCTTAAATGGAAATCCCAATTTTTTTTTACATCATTTTTTTCTAATTTCAAGTCGTTCAATTAATTTGAACAACTTTTGTCTGAAACATGTTTTTATTTGTCTAATATTCTTTGAGATATTTAAGAAAAACTTGGTAATTTTTTCAACATTCAGTTTATGATATTTCGCTAACTATTTGTTGAAAGAAAAAATAGTATTAGACTTTTTTACTTTATTTAGTATCAAGAATATATTGTTACAATAACGCCTTGATTTTTGTTAACTTACTGATTTTTGGAAATTTCAAAATTATCAAATTAATAAAAGCCAGGGCGTTATTGTAATAATATATTCTTCACATCAAATAGAGTAAAAATTTCTAGTTTTTCTTCTGACCACTTTTTCTTCCGACAAATAGCGAGATATCGCAAGTTGAATGTCGAAAAAGTTACCAAGTTTTCCTCAAGTATCTCAAAAAATATTAGACAAATAAAAATATGTTTCAGACAAAGATTGTTCAAATTAATTGGTAGAAAAAGATGACATAATAAAAAATTGGAATTTCCGTTTAAGAAAATCGATGAGTATCTCGAAAGTGGCGCCATCTATAAACAAAATGTTATCGCTGTTTTATGACCCCCTTCAAATCAAACAATTTTGTCTGAAACATTTTTTTATTTAACGCTGTGTTTCTGAGACATTTGAGTGGAGACTTTAAAATGGGACACCCTGCACACACATACACACACACGCACACGCACACGCACACGCACACATGTATGTACATATGTATATACATATATGTATGTGAGTGCCTTTTTTTCTCTTTAATTTCGATTATAATTCGTCAACATCAAACCCATTCGCGTAACTCAAATAGCATATTGAATTATGAACTTATTAGCATTCCTCTCTCATGATATAAAAACAAAAATAATATTTTGGGAAGTGTAATGAATGTATATTTTTGTGAACCTCAAAATCCTACAACCTACAATTTTTAGATAAAACATAAAGAATAGAGTCTTTTTGTGATAGAGAACGTGTCTTGTTGGTAATCATCCGTGTCTCGCGAATTAGCATGCTTGTGACGATATAAAGCAAACGCACTAGCATATATCTGTCGTATGTATACAAATATATTAGTTGTCTCGACAAAATTTGCAGGATGTTTGGCGGATTACGCGCCTTAATTGCCAAAAGGTCAAAATCAGACACGCTCTGTAAATTAGCGGTTACGTAGATCAGCTCTGCAAGACGGTATTTTGAGATTCAGTACTACGCTACATCAGAGGGAAATATTATGTAATTAACTTAGGATGTATCTACACGTTTGATCATATCACGCGTAATACACCAGCTTTATTAGCCGCAACGCGTGTGTTAAATTTCGACGACGTATTACGAGGCGCTCGTCATAGAAAATATGCCCGCGCGAAACTTCGTCGAGGAGCAAATTTGTCTTCGCTCTGTGCCAATATTTGGTGGTTTGAATGTAACTAACTTTTGTAAAACGTAAGATCGTTTATGCTATCTTTCATTTTAAGCGAAACGTTTTGTAAACGTTAGAAATGACCCTAGAACTGTTACTACCCGCGATCCTTTTGCGCTTTCACGTTCGCGCTATTTTTCCGGTAGAAGATAAAAGCGTGCAAAGTGGAGAGACAAAGGTGGCTGCCTGGTTACTACGGAGTAAAAATTGCTTTAAATGTTTTAAAAATCTCGGTATGTTTCGTTCGTGATATTTTTACATCTCTCTTCAGTAACCGATAAAGTGTTAAAAAATAAAGCGATTTTGCGCAGCTGTAGTTTCAAGTGCACTTGCGAATTTAAACACTGCAACAAATACACACACGGAACTATTTCACAGCAGCGTACTGCTTATTGTTTGAGAGAACTACGATCTTTTTTTTCCACTATCTTTTTCTCGCCAGTTTTACAATTATTATACTTCTCGACACGGTGAAAAAGGACAATTTGAAGGGGAAAATAAAAGAAAAGAAAGTCGAGTCATTCGCGATCATCTAAAAATATTCCGATTGTTACAGTGAGAATCTCATTCAATTGTCCTTGTGTGCGCCGCATCTTTACTTACGCGAAAGTTTGTCGAGAGTCCCGTAACCTTCGAACAAAATCACCGGCGGAAATTCACTTATACCCGAACAACCTGTTCGTTTATGAGGAATCCGGCGCGTGCTGTCAGCAAGATACGACGAACAATAGAGCCTCTTTCTTCATGTATCCGAGCGTGGCGCGCGGTTATACGTCGCGCGCGCGGCGTGAAGCCTCACCTACATGTCGCGGGGTGCACGTGCGCGCCGGCATGTTGCACACACCAAGACATACGTTGCGCATATAATGTCGCCGTTTATGCCGTGCACGTGCGCGGAACAGCTGCATTTTAAAATCACGGATTTCGCCGCGCGATTTGTCAGGGAACACGCGCGCGACAAGTCACCTACGCTCGCGTCGGCGCGAATCTGAAATTTCTTCGTCATACACACACACACACACACATGTACACACGCATCCATACGTACGCCACACACCGACACGTCGCCTCCATTGACAGCATCAATTTTATCCCTCTAGGACAATCAATTGTTCCCGCTCGATGATTCCATAAGAAAAGCTCGGCGAGACGCCGTGAAAAATACGAGAGAGGGAGAGATGGAAAAATCACTGAATTCTTAATATTCTATTTTTGTTAATTTTTCCTTTCGTGTGTTTATATGTATGTGTGTGTGGGTGTTCGTACGTATCTAAAAAAAAATTTCTAAGAAACGTTATGAGAGCGTATAAAAGCCACACGCAAGGGATGATGGTCGTGAATAATTATATTGCAAGAGGATAATAACATCGACGATGTGCGGCACACGATGAGAAATTTTTTTCGGTCTTTAACGTATGGCTCACATCTTTCATCGTCGAAGCGATTCTGTAATTCCGCTATATTTCATATTTTGATCTAGGTTCTTGATTTTGTTCTGTTGCGGTAAGAAATCAAAGTAAATAACTACTCGGATCGAGATTTGAACAGGCCATCGGTATCGCGGAGAAAAGGTAACAGTGGAATTTACGCGCTTATTTTATGATAGGATTTTAATCTGAATGTTACGTATTTATCTCTTATTTACTTTCTATTTGAGCTATATTGACTTACTCTCAAGCATTACAAACTGGGTTTTATACTTTCGAATCAATGTTTGCATAATAAAATGAAGGAATGAATGTTTTGAGTAACGGTGATATTTAGCACGCACACACACGCACGTACACATACATTAACATTCCGTTAGTCGCAAAAATCTATATTTGTGAGATACATGGCGAGGCCATTTATAGGCAGAGGACATTGCGATTAATAGACGGTTAAGAATGATAAAATAAAATATTGCAACATTTCGCGGTTTTATTCTATTTTTATTCTATTCTATTCTATTTTAAGTCGATGTTATAAGTGTGTGTATTGTTACGTTACAATACTTATAATATTATGCGATATCGATGTAAAAATATCCCTGCCGCAAGACGCAAGAAGAATCGATGTAAACTTGAGAAATGTTAAAGCACTCGCGCCCAAGCGCGTTTCGAAATACCGCGTTGAGATTAGCAGCCAAGAATTCATAAATCATGTATCACTAGTTTCGCGTCCTGTTTTAAATGCAATCTACAGGCGAATTCTCTGGCTCTAAGGCCACTCCACGATTGATGTTAAAGCTCGTCAGGCGCGGCCACGTTCTCTCGAGTGCTTGAACGTCCTCTTTGAGCCGTAAACTTTTATTTGCGCACAGTGTATGTCAGCGTAAACTCTGAGCGAGCCGTGTTTTCTTGCAGGGCCACTTCGCCGAATACGTGCCTAAATAAGAAAAGCCATATCGAACGCCTGCACACCTGGTCAAGAGGGTAGAATAAGGCGAAACGGATGGGTCCGCTCACACACGCATGCTCATACAAATCGTCGCTTTGGAGGACCGTGCCGTCAAATGGAGAGCTCACCGGTTACACGTGGCTGTAACGTAAGTTACAGCTGCCTCGTGCACTCAACTTTGTATTTAGTTAGTTACTGCGTTTTATCTGTCGCCGCGCGCGGGGATCGGAAATTATTCTCCGTAAGTGAGAAGTATCTTTTGAACACATCCTTCAAACGCAGTTCTCTCTCTCTCTCTCTCTCCCTCTTTCTCTCTCTCTCCCTCTCTCCCCCCCTCTCTCCCCCCTCTCTCTCTCTCTCTCTCTCTCTCTCTCTCTCTCGTCGATGAACAACAGCAAGTACACTCACCATTTCGCAACACATGGTCTATTCTTGTCAATTGTCAAGGCATATTCAACGAGAGCCTCGTGCGAGAATTAATTCTCATCTCTACGAGTTGCAGATTACGAACATGCGACTGCGATAGTTGGTATAATTATTTTATGGCGTCACAACAGTGTGACCGTATAAGGTGAATTAATATCTCCCGGCGATAAGAACGTGCCGGGCTTGATTGCCGTGTTCGCGTCTCGCTCGCGCGAATCTCCCTTTTTCGCGCACGATCTTAGCGCTCCGTATGGACTTATCGTCGACTTATCGTCATCCATAAATAAACGGGCAGAGACACTCCTCCTCGCGCGGCCGACGACGTTCTTTTGAGAGCGTACGTCGTCGGGATTTAATACGGTTGTCTCGCTTTTTCCATTCTGCTCGCACACGGCAAACGTCGGCCGGCTACGTTTTACGCCTCCGTTCTGCGATGCTTTTCCGTCTTTTTGTTTCCGTAAAGGCGCGCTCGTCATCGTAATGCACGAGCCGTTACCGCAAGGCCTTTCATCGAAATAAATATACCGGAAGCGGCGGAAGGGACGGTTTTATACGGAATTGGCAGGGGTCCCTGCAAGGCTGGTACCGTGCGTTTATCTCGCCCCTGCGGGGGACGGCTTCGTCTCCCTGAGTGCCGTAGGGACGTCAAAGGCCTTAAAACGTTTCGATTTCCATGCGTTTTCCTGCGTATCCACGCCTTCCAGAGCGTCGGCTCGCACTCGTAAGTTTGTCTCGTTCGTGACTCACGCTCGTTCGCTTGCTTACGCAGTAACAATAACGTTTCGGGGGTTATGATTGGCCTATCTATTAAAAAGCGATTAGAGTACGCTCCGTGAAAATAGGCTTCCGTAAAATAAGATTTTCGATCGTTGAATGAAACGCGTGGTGCTACATTGACCTCTGCGCGTGCCCCCTCTTTAATCAAGCGATTTAATCAAGTGTCGTCGAAGATAAATCATCAGACCGTCCGGAATTTAGATCTTCGTAGAGCCGAAGGCTCTAACTGGGTCTATGTGATGAAACGTTTCTGTCCAGCGTAAACACACTCAAGGATTCGTTGTTATAAACATAAAGAAAGAAAGAAAAGTTCAAAACACATTGAGGAAGAATTTGTTGGCTTAACGATGACAAGACTGAAATGGCTCGCGATTATTCAACGACATGGAAGATTTATTCTCATATTCATCAGTTTCCATTAATTATTCAACTGATGCTGCTGTTGTCTCTCTATATTTCTGTGAATTGAATTTCTCCATGTTTCTAAATTGCTCTAACGCATCCGATCATATAATAATAATCTCGTTCATTTAATTCGATTACATCCGCGGGGCATTTTGCAGCGAAAGTGCAACTTCACAGACTTACAACGTGTGCCTTTGAGGCAGCTGATAATATTAAAGTTAAGTAACTGTAAGGCATTAAATTATTCGTCTCGGATGCGAACTCTCGGGATTACTTACCGAATCTTCCGCGAAGTATCGTGGAAGCCTTTTACGTCAGTTTTGTAATGAATGAAGTATTCTACTGCGGACTCACGCGAAATGATTTTCTACCACAGTTGAAAATCTCATCCGCGCTTCTTGCGAACTGTCGTGCATTATCGATGCCGCGAGAACAAAACTATCTGGAATACCTACGCGACGATAAATTACGCTTCTCTTCGATCGCGATGCGTTGCGAATACATGCATATAGCGGACGAAACATCGGGAAGAAAATACACGTCCGATCTTGAAATGTAGCCAAATCCAGTTTCAGACAATCGGGGGATTCCTATTGTCTGAAATATGCGCTATCCTTCTGTTAAAATAGATTTTTGTGGAAAAATTTGTAACGCGTCATATCACTCGAAGTGAAGTTTTATCCGTTAAAGTCAGAAATTTTCTACATTCAATTCCGCAATTACTCGAACTTAAAAAAGACCAATGGAGAATCTCGAAATACAATATTGCGTAAACAACGTTGTACTTTCGTGGCGTTGTATTTTTGCCAGTGTCAATGTCAATGCCACAGGTAAATGTCTAAAGTACCAGGGCGGATCAGTCAGGAGTCAGGAAGCTGCATCGAGAAATCAGGACGAGAGAAGTAGGATATCGGAACGCGGGCAATAATACGTCGTATATATTTTTAAGTATGTTATTGGGTTGGCAACTAAGTGATTGCGGATTTTAAATAAGAATGAAAATTCAAAATTTTTAATTTGCTTTTTTAAATTTTTTTTCAATGCATGTATGCGATATATTGAGCTTCTCTGCAATATCACGTGTTGTGCTATGACGATCTGAATCGATAATGGCCTTGATATGGGTCTCATCGACTTCAACTGGACGGCCAGATCGTTAAGCATTTTTCAATGAAAAATCACCAGAACGAAATCTGGCAAACCAATTTTGACACTGCCTTTCTTTCAAGGCTTCATTCCCATATACGGCACATAACTTCTTGTGTGCTTGCGATGCGTTCTTGCCTTTTCGGAAATAATACAATAAAATATGTCTGAAGTGCACGTCTTGCTCTTCCATTTTTAAATTGGGATAAAAACAAAACTAAACAACTAATCGACATAATTTTTGTACTAAATGAAAGATAGAAGTCCAAACAATAAGAAAAATATATAGGTTAAGTACTTTGAACACGTTAACGAAACAAAAGAAAGTGTAAAATCCATCTGTCGACAAAATCCGCAATCACTTAGTTGCCAACCCAATACATTATTTATTATGTAGAACATTTCCGACTGATATTTGACGAATTTATCAAGGATAAAAGAATATCTGAGTCGAAATTTAAATCGACATTTATATATAACTCATCGTCACTGGACAAATTGTAGATTGACAGTTTCAGACATCACTTTATGAATCTTTACTCGTCAATTTCATACTTATTTTACAAAACAAGAAATATTTATCTCAATAGTCGAATAACGCTTCATAAATATGAAAGTCTATAATTAATTATTTTCAATATAAGATCGTAAATATGCGGTAATTTGGAATATCGACTTTAGCATTTGGTATAAATTTTGTAAGCATTACTTTGTACATCCAGTGATAATGTCTTTTTAACCACAAGGCATCCTAGTTTGGATTTATCACGTTTTCTTGCTCACTACTGCTTGGTCCATCGAATCCAAATATAAATCTATTGCTACACACAGTATTATTGGACATTTAGTTCTTATTTCTGCTTTTATAACTTGATCTTTATCAACGTTTTTGAAAGTTTTGAATTCCATCAAGACTTTCAAAAGAAAAAAAAAAAAACATGATAAAAATAAAAATTTATTGCTTCTTTCATTCGTTTGTATCTTGATCTTTATTAGATTATTATAGAGATTTATTAGATTATTTGTTCATCTCACGTATTCTATTTGCAACTAAGTAATCAATACTTTGTGATCATAATTAAAAATAAAAATTGAATGCAGATAGAATATTCTGAAATAATCGAATGTTAAATAATTCTGAAATGAGTCTTTCTTCAAGACATTCAACAAGGAACGACACTCGACATGAACGACATAAATGATATTAACAAATTTATCCATAGTATCAAGAATAGGACAGTAATTTGTATAATGTTACATTTTGACATTCTCCATTTGTTCAAGTTCAGCAGAATTTGCAGATTTAATGTTAGAACAAAATTTCGACTCAGTCACTGCTTTTCAATCTTGCAACTTCAATCTTCTTCTAATTTCATGAATTCTTAATTGACTGCATTACATTATTATTCTCACTCTCTTCATAAGATTCGATCTTTTCGTCAAAACTGCAGAAATATTTCCCGAGGAAACGTTAATTTATTTTTAATTATTACGTGGATAAGGTGCAGAATATATTATTGTTTGAGCAAGCAATATAATAAAAATATTGATAAACACAGCACGAGCGTGCTTTAGGCCGGACCATGCGCATGCGTTTGGCTCGGCCAAATTTCGATTAACGCTTATCAAACATCCAGCATGCGACACGTCGCGATAACAATCCCTTGTGTCGTCTATTTTTGACGTGTTGGCAACTTTTCGGATAATTGTTGTCGTTAGTTCTAGCGCATGGTGAATTTTTAGTGCCGATAAATCCCGTCCGCGTGACACGAATCCGTCCGCTATCAAACAAAAGGGTAAAATTCTCTCTGAAAATCGAGAGGTCTCGTATACCTCGGAGTATATTGTATTTATTTTACCACGTTTACTCACCACACGAGAATCCCAGCCTTTACGTACCGTCCAGCGTCGATCTTTATGTATCTTATAGAACCAACTTTGCAAAATTGTCGCTCTCGCGTCGTTACCTTCCTTCCTCTAGAATCCTCGATTTTGTTAAATAAGGATGAATTATATATATATATATATATATATATATATATATATATATATATATATATATATATACGGCGGGAGATTTTCATCGTGGGATGTATGTAGCCGCCGAAAACAAGCCGCGAAATAAGTTAACTCTCCTATACTCAGCCAGTCTTGAAATGTACACCCGTACATAAAGTGGACTTTGAGGTTCAACCGCGCTGACCGCAAGGTGATTTCGCAAGCTCGCAACGCGAGCTTCCCGACGTCGCAATATTCCCAATTTTCACATCCCAGCCGTTGCGCGTATTAGAAGAGCATGATATTCATAACGCGTTCGTGCGCGCGCAACGACATTGTTATGTGAGGCGAACTTAGGATATATTGCGACTCTTTGAAGTCTCACTGTGATGAGAGAGCGACAGACCGGCAGAAAAGGTTGTAATTAATTATAAAGCATCCGAGGACCCGCGTGAAACGAAATATATAATACGGCGCGAGAAGCACAAGAAGTGTGCCTTTAAAGCTGCTCGTTATTTGTACCGGTGTCGTTTGATAATGTCATCAGCATACGGTAATAACAGCGAAGCTGACCTTTGTACACAGATATGGATACTCGCGTAAAACTCGCTCGAATGTAGCTCGTGACCTCGCGCCGGGGAACAGTCTACGTATATTTCGACGTGGGCTCAAGATGGGGGAGGGAGGGGACGCGACAACGAGAATAGATGATTTTTCATATCACGGAGTATATAAAAATCAAATTAGACGAAATTCTCGACACAACGGTCAGTCGCGGTTATCTGCGGCCACGTCGCTCGGACGCACACGACATTTTAAACACAGACGTGTTTAATGTTTAAACATTAAACATTAAACGTCTAATTTCCACTGCGGGACAGTCGGCAATACAAAATGGATGTTTCATATTTTTCACCTTTACCCGGCAGTCCGGCATGCGCGATGTAAAAGCCCAAAATCGAACTGTGTGAAACCGCGAAATGTTGTCAGCCTCGCTTCCGGATGGTTGGCTAGGTAACGAGGCCATGAAAGAAGAGGCCGGTTTGCAAGCTATAGCGGACGTAAAGCGAATTACGCGCCGAGTGACGGATGGTCCTAGAGTCCTGCCGCGATTGCCGCGCGAAGCGGGAATACAAAACTTCACAGCCGGGGAAACGTCGTTTCGTATCTCCGTCAACTCCATACGCGCGATTGCCTCTTCTCTTCTCTCAGCGATTACCTTATCCTCCCTTCCTTCTGCTTCCTTCTGGTCGGGAGAGAAGGAAAAAAAAAAGGGAAACACGAATCGGACTAGTCAAAGTGACTAAGCGTAAAACGAATTCGACGTTTGTTTGATCGTTGCAACTTGGCGGGATTATGCCTCGCCTCCTCTCCCGCCGACGTCACCGTCCTACACCCCTTCGTCCACATCGTTCTTCCAGCATAACTCTCGTACCGTGCCTCTCTCGCGTCGCGCGGCCCTACTATCCCTCCGGGCGGCACTTTATTCCACTCTCGCCCCGACGTGAAGTGGGTGGGCCGCGCGGGGTCGATGGGTGCACAGGGGCGAGCGCGGCGGGATGCGGTGGCAGGCCGTGGGAGTCGAGCGCCGCGTTCTCTCGGCGAGGGTTGCGTGGGTGTAAGGGCGGCGGACGCGGAGGGGGGGGGGAGGAGTGAGCGGGCGCGAGCGTGGAAGGGGTAGATGGTCGTTTCCCCACCGCATCCCCCACTTCGCCGAGCGCCGCACGGACGCCAGCGTCGAGCGCTTTCGAGTTTCGAGACGTTAAGGCCGACACTCGCGTCGCGCACCTCGGCCCGACGACGTCGCCTGTGAACGCGGAGGCACACGTGCGTAGTCGACGACAGGTCGACCTGGTCGAGCAGCGACTCCTCTCCCCCGCGGCGAAAGCTACGATCGCGCGGTAGGCTTTTCTGAGTCGGGGGGTGATCGCGCTCCGCGCGAACCACGTTCACTACGCTCTCTACGATCGAGGCACAACCTCGGTGAAGTGTCTCGTGGTTCGTAAACGACCATGAGAACGACGTGGACGACCGATCCTGCCGATCTCGTATTTCGTCGCGCCCGTCGTCCGAGAGAGTCGTGAGAGAGCTGCCTTCCAACCCCCCTCCAACCTCGCGACACGTGTCTCGCGACAGTTGTTATGTGTATGCCGCGGCGGGAAGGAGGGTGAATTATCGCGGAGCACGCGAGTGAGACTGAGACGTCTGGGAGTCCCCTCTGTGATCTGCCTCGCTGGTAGGTGTCCGACAAGTTCCTCCGATGCGTCTTTGGTCGGGGGGTGTAAGTTGCACGTGGTGGGAACTCGACGATCTCTGACAAGAGCCTCGCGGCGGACCGGACAGGGAGCTGCGCGCGTCAGTCAGCTAGAAGAGCGAGAAGGAGCGAGGGGATATTCATCGTCGAGACGAGTGGCCCGTCTGGCCAAGGTTACGGACGACGAGGATCATGAAGAAATCGTACTTCATCTTCGTGAGTAGCAAAGTTTCTTCTTTCACACGGAATAAGCGGCGCGCGATGGCGATTATTACGGCGATTAGCGGTCACGTCAAGCGCGCCGGCCAAAGGCGAGAAGAAGAATTCTCTTTTCAGCGGTCTGCCCTTTCATTTTTTCGCTGCTTTCTCTCGTCCCTCAGGGTCCTCAGGGACCCGACCCGAGGATCGTTGTCACCCGGGGAGTTAACGGGAAGAGGTCGAATGGACCGGGACCGGGACCGGAACCGGGACCGGGACCGGGCACATTTTACGGTCTTCACAACTCTTGCTTGTTTCGCGAGGAAGATCAAAGGCCACCAGCGTCGCTTTAATCTGCCAATGACGGACATGGCTGCATCTTTCTCATTTCCCTTTGAGTGGCTGAACTTTTGAATCTGCGGTCTCTGGGGGATTTAGGGACGTCCTTCGGCCGTGTGCACCGACGACGTCGTCGTCCTCTACGGTCCAAGAACGGCGAAATTAACGACGTGGCCACGTGACTCGCTCTCTCCCTGCCGCTCCCTCTTTACCTCCCGCGGCTCCCGTAGCAGGGGTTGTGAAGGGGAACGAGGTCAGTCGGTGCACGCGAGCAGACCAATGTCGGTTTCCAGGCTTTTCGGTGCGCACCGGGATATAGAGCTACACGCCGGCTGCGGCTAATTTTGCTTCGTTTGCAGTATGTTCTTAAGATACCATCGCGCTCTCCCGATACGGGTCCAGCCATTTACGTGATTGCGTTCCGAGATTAACACGGTGGCGAGGGGGGAGGGGAGGGAAGAGCGCGAATTTCAAAAAACGCAATTGCGCTTAATTGAGATAACGATCGCCGTGCCAAAAATCGCCCCTCCTCGACCACTCGCGGACGGAATGGCTTGCGTTAGCATTTAGCGGATTTAACGAACGAACGGTAGGTGAGAGAGAGAGAGAGAGAGAGAGAGAGAGAGAGAGAGAGAGAGAGAGAGAGAGAGGGAGAGAGAGAGAGAGAGAGGGAGACACACAGAGGGAGGAATCTTTACAACGTCTTTACAAAGGTCATCCCTCTGCTGCAGTTTCATCGACGAACGCGCGTGCAGTACGCGTGAATCGTAATCTACCGTCTATCGCGGATATTTCTGGTTAAACTCTCTCGTGGTGTGGAGATATATTTTATTCGCTCGAGTCGAATTCATTATTGTCGATCTCGCGTGTTTGCACAATGCACAGCGGTATCTTTGAATTATAGACGAAACTAGCGCGAAATATAAATATTTCCGATGGAGAAAATCAGTGAGAAAGTGATCGTGTCAGGTAGAGAAATAGGGTTGTCCAGCGGGGAGCTGTTGTCGCGCGTTCTAATCGAATCTGTCGAATGCGTCGCTATCAGCGACGGTAATCCTTTATACGACCAAAGACAGCTTACTCGCCGTCGTGTTTTACGAATTTCGGGACATCTCCGCTTGATATAGCGGAAACTTGGTCGAAACTTACGAGCAAACTACGCTGCGTACAATACAAACGAGGAGTTTCCGCGCTCCTTCAGCGGCGGTCTCGAAAGAACTCTGGGGAGCGCAGAACTAAAGTAAGGAGAGCAACGGCCGTACAGCCGGCCGTATTTTTGGCGTTCGGAGCGCAGAATTTATCGGGGCTGCTGGGCGCATCCATTGTTGGCACGCGAATTCATTCACGAAACTTGCCAAATGCTTTCGAGTCAGCTTTTGTGCCGCAATTTTACGACGAGTTTTTCGACGAGACACGCGCTGTTCCCTGCACGGATGTTGCGCCCGATGCGAGAGAGAACTCGAATTATTGTTAATTATCAGCGTCTCCGTTTACTTCGCGGCGTCGCGATATAAACATTTTACCGCGGCCGCGGTTTGAATGCGCGGTAAATTGTTTGCGAAACAGCGTGTGTGCTACATATTACGCACGCACGGAGAGCGACCGTCGAGCTTTCGACGATATTCGAAACGTTGCTGCGCAAACGAGGAAAGAGTTGCTCCGTCTAAACGAAAGAGATTCGATAGCAAGGAGCAAAGTTTCCCCTTTTTTTTCTTCTTCTTTTTCCTTTTACGATTACGCGTCGTTCTCACTGCGCGGCGGAAGAAGAAGCGAGCTCGCCGCTCGCTCGCTCGCTCGCTCTTGAAGAAGTTCACGAACGTTGTGTAGTTCCTGAATATTTTTCCCGCGTCCGCTGTATCTTTACGGGGATCTTCCTGTCTCGTACAAAATTTTCCACCCTATTCCGAGACGCCAGTGTAAACCGCCGAAGCAAGGAAGCGGAGCGAGAATCTGTACAATGTGAGGATCTTTGTTTCTTCTGTCGTCGGATTTTCTCACTCTCCTGCGGAAAAGAAACAGCGCCGGCGGGAGGGCGTTAAGGGACAGACGGAAAGGGTCAGAGGAGCGATCGAGCGACTTCTCTCGACACGATGTCTCGAGTATATGCCTTATTGCCTGCCGATTTCACGCGGACAACCCTAAGGCATTGCTCTGTCGTCATCTCCGCCTCCTCCCCCGCCCCCCATTGTCGAACCTTGCTCACTCGTCGCGGTTCATATCTCCGTCCGTGTTTCAGCTCGCCTCTCCGGCTGAATACCTGCGAAGAACCTACGAAAGATTGAGCGCTACGCGAAAAATGCCGCGGTGCAGTCGGTACGGGCCAAATATTCATAAATAGTAGAAGCATTGAGAGAGATGGAGAAGAGAGAGAGAGAGAGAGAGAGACAGAGAGAGAGAGAGAGAAGAAGAAGAAGAGAAGGAGAAAGAGCGGCGCCAAATGCAACAAACGCGAACAATGATTATTAGGGTATATTGTATTTACCCGACGAGGTATATACCTGAAGAAGTAGAGAACGGGAAGGGACGAGAGCGCTTTTAGTAGCGCATTATGCCTTTCAATGAACTATATTAAGGGTTTCCTCCCCGTGGTGAATTGCCAGCCGACTTAAGCCGGCTGCGATACGTCAGACTTTCATCTCGACAGAGCCATACAATGATTCCGATATTCTTGAACATTTTATCGCGTCGGGTCCTCTTTTCCTCGACGGCTATTTTTTCACGGTAGATTTCTCTCTCTCTCTCTCTCTCTCTCTCTCTCTCTCTCCGTCTCTCATACGGCGAAGGTGCTTCACGCGGCACTGTGGCCAGAATGGTGGCTTGTTTCGATGGAATATGATTTTTAATAATAGTAATTTCCAAGGCGCCGGAGTACACATCGCGCAATTAGCGAACTACGCCGCCAGCGCAGGCTTAGAACTTTAATATTTCCGCACGTGGAAACTCCTGTTAGTTCTAGAATTCGCGATTCCGAGGCAGACGGTCGGTATACACTATATGTGTGCCGGTGTGTATGGTGGAAAGGGCGGCGAATGTAACAAGTTAAGCAATGCGTACATTTGCGCATACATTCCTCAGACGCGTTTAAAATAATGTATTTGCGTCTTCTTCCGCGGAATGGTCATCCGTGTATATATATATATATATATATATATATTATATTATACGTCTGTCTGTTCGTTTGATTTTTATTAGAGAACTGTCAACGCGATAGCACGGATTTTTCCAAGGTTGACATCGTGACTGCTTGCATCATAACCTGCTTGCGATATTCTCTTTTGCAACTTTCTACGCAGAGAGATAAAGAGAGAGGAAAAGAGAGAAATAGACACATAAATTCTAACGATGTAGTATCGCACGACCGTTCGAGCAGTCTTCGTGACGCGAGGTATCTCGAATAAAATTCAACGCGGAACGTAAGAATTAGTCTAACAGAAATTACGAACCAAACGCCCGGCCTGTCTCTCTCTCTCTCTCTCTCTCTCTCTCTCTCTCTCTCTCTCTCTCTCTCTCTCTCTCTCTCTCGCGCCAAAGGTCTTCCTTACAGACCCGCAAAGGAATGTAGTATTTCCATAAAGTTGCACAATAGCGCGCCGATGCCGCGAACTTTATGCATTTGGAAGATTACATCTCTTTGACGGGGACGCGCGCGCGAGCACGGCTGAAAAGAAAACATGGGTGTTTTACCGCGTGGAAGAGCACTAGGGGCGGACGGACGCGTCACGGAGACAGGGAGAAAATGCGCCAACGAGTGCTCGCCGCGAGTAAAAAGGCTACTTTGCAAAAACAAACGCTCAAGCGAGAATACTTTCGCTTCTTATCGATTTATCCTGGGATATGTCTCGGAAACTAAAAGCGATATATTTCCTGGCTTACCTACGATGCAAAATGTATTCTAATAAGTGAGAGATACATACCTCTTAAGGATGTACAGAGGACTCCTCCTCCCTTCTTCCTCTCTTCGCCACTGGAAAATACGCGAAAACTTTAGGTGATGCTCCACCCTCATTCACCGTCTCTGTGTCCCCAAGAAGAATTTCCTCCACACTCACTCTCATACATTCCTAACTCCTCCATTCCTTCCTGGTGGCTTCCTCGCTTTTTGAAAAACTCCCCGTGCGCGTAAACAAATTTTCATCCAGTTTACAAGGATAATCGCGATCTCGGGAGAAAAAATGCTCCCATTCGTAATACAAGCGAGTTGTTGACTTTCTGTCCGCGATTAAGGAGAAAAATAAAACAAGTCCCCGTTACATGGTGCTGCACAAGGGTCCACCACTAGATCCTTCAGAGAGCGCTTCGTTGTGCATCGCTGTAACGAATGCAACGCTCGTAACGCTATTTACGGCAGACTACAGCAGAAACGGTGGATAAGAGCGCGCGAGCAAGTGCGAATTTAATTTGACCTAATCTAAAAGTACTCGACCTGCCCCGGACCTGTTCTCCTCTCACCAGTGGGAGAGGTCGCGAGGCATTTCTGCCGAAATTTTCCGCGTGTCGCATCAGCCTCGTGACGGACTCGGTCGCGATCGGCCGTGCGATTACTTGAACACGGGGTTATTTGAATACGCCCCTGCTCGTTTGCGTCGCGCACGCGAAACGCCAACGACACGCGCTTCGGGAAAAGCGTTCCTCTCGCCTCCTCGCTCCTGATGGGAGCGTGCTGCGCGAAGGTCGATTATAATGGCACCCGTTTAAAACGGCCCCCCCCCGGTACGGGACCGCAAACGGCGCGGGGGACGCGTCGTGCAAGCCGCACGGAAGTGTTTATGATCTATGGGCGGAGTGCCTGGAATTATGTACGAGGGAAGATTGTGCAAAGTGGATTAGCGGGATATTAGCGGCGGTCAAGCGTGCGGGCGCTTTCAAGATAAATACTTTGGCACGATATAGGGCCCCGTGTCGTGTTACAAAGTGCTCGGGTATCGTTAACCGCGTCTGCGCGTCGCGTGATTGAGATTGAGATCCAAGGTGTGTGGTAAACGGTCGCCGATGTGTGTGTGCCGATGTGTATGTGCGGCCGAAACGAAACGCTCTGAGGATGTGGTTATTAGAAGCCGGCGCGCGCGAGGAGGTATTTCTTAACACTTCGTTATGACGTCGCTTTATCCGCCGCCGTCGAGAATTTATCTCGCGCGCTAACCGATCGTGTAATTGACCCCCCTCCACCTCAACAGCGCCCGCACGATCTGCGGGACGTTATTATTTCGTTTTCCTTTTTGCCTCTCTCTCTCTCTCTCTCTCTCTCTCTCTCTCTCTCTCTCTCTCTCTCTCTCTCTCTCTCTCTCTCTCTCTCTCTCTCTCACGGTCGACTTTGCACCGAAAGACGAAAGGCGAACGGGTGACATCTTGCCGAACTTTCCGGCTCTCTTTGCGAGCTCTTGCGTTGCACGGACTGCCTGCAGCACGAGAGCGCCCCTCTCATCCGCGGGGCTCGCGCTCGTCCACCTGACACCGCCGCGTTGTTCTCTCTCCCTCACACCTCCCTCGCGCGATTATTAATATTTTTAACGCGGAACGACGTGGGCGTAGGCGCGCTGTGAATTGTGTGCATGCGAGCGCTCGTACACACGCGTGCGTTTCACATATTTAAGGTCAGAGGCTAACGATATGCTCATTAAAATAATGAAACGCGGCACGCGAGATATGATTTCGCTCGAACAAGCGACGTGGACGTTTGACGGACATTTCGGCGCGGCGAGCCGTGTCCAAATACGGATTTTTACGGGCCGAACAATTGCCGCGCGAACGTCCCGAGAGCGAATTTATAACGTTCACGTCTAACGAAACGCGGTCGCGCTATTCCCGCGAGCGCGAGCGCGGGCATTAAGGTATTACGGTGTCACGTCGCGTTCTACTCCTAATGGCGGACTAATGGCCTCGTATTTTTATGTATTTTTGTCTCGCTCGCGCTCTCTTACTTAGCGTTGCTGTTCGAATTCATACGTAAGTCCGCGCGCGTCCGGGATGAGAGCGCAGGCAGATGGGCGCAGACGGCGGCTATCCCGTGTATTCTGGGAGAACGATTCTAATGCGGACGCATTAACGATACGCACGTTTCAATCTGCCTGGAATTAACACCTACGCTTGGCTTTGCGCGCACGCGTGCGAGTGTGTATACGTGCTCACGCTTGCATATTTTAACGATCCGCCGCGCCGCGCTGCGTCGCGCCACCGCGTTCGCAATCGACGACTTTTGACTTTCCGCGTATCGGCATCGCTAATGTAGTCCCTAATGAAAATTCTAACGAAGAAATTCACAATCCGCGCGCGCAGATAATTAAAGCTTAATTGGCCGTAACCTTGTCACTTACTAGCTCGGAAATAATCGATGCCCGTCAGCGGTGACAGTGCCGTTCGCTTAAAAGGGATAAAGTAGACGAGTCTCGGCGACGCGTCGGTTCGCAGGATGAGCTTTTCCTTAATTAATCTCCCCGTGGTGTATGAAAGCGCGAGTGAACGAACACGCTCGACATGCTCGACGTGCTCGACGCATGTCGACAATGACGACGATGGCGACGACGAGCAAAATTTTCATCTCGCGACGCAGCGCGTCTCTCTCTCTCTCTCTCTCTCTCTCTCTCTCTCTCTCGACGAGTGCGCGGATGTTGCGACGCGCGAAGTATCTCCTGGTCGTCTCATCTCGCGGGATGTCGTTCACGACGAACAATAATTTCCGTCTAACGAAATAAATAGAGTTTGACCACTCGAATGCAGCGGCCGCGGGGGCGACGGCGACGGCAATGCGGTTAACGAAGCGAAAACTGCCGTACGCATCGTCTGCGGCGTACCGAACTTTAATATTCCCGCGAGCGCGTGCAACGAACGGCGGAATACGCGGACAGTTGCGGCGAATGCGATAAAAAGGGAAAACTGCGAACGTGCTCGAGGAAGTTTGCGCGTCGCGCGGCGACGGCGACGGTTAAGCGCTACGTGCCGATTTCTAGATTTTGAGACAGCTTGTTGCGGCGTGTAGCTGGCCGTGTTCTCGTAGTTTTGCCCAGGCATCGGTCGATCGGTCGATCGGTCGATCGGTCGGGCGATGAACGCATTCGCGACTTTCAGCGAGGAGGCTCCCATCTCCCTGTCCAAAGGTCACCGCTGGACGACGGAACAACGATGTCGACGATGACGTCTCTCTATCGAGCGACTTCGGTGTGTCTCACCGTGTCCACTCGCTAACGAGCGGCAAATTGCCGTTGTACGCGAGGTGTGAGTGACCTAGTTGGCGGACGACACCGCCGCGCTGCGACTCTAGTCGTCAGTTAGTGAATAATGCGCATTTGCAGGCTACTGCTAAGACTTTACTAAACTCGACTCGTCGCTATAAACTCGACTAAATCAATCGACCCTATTGCAACGTCGTCCGCTTCATCGTCTTGAAGACGATGTCCGCGTCACCTCTCCGTCACGTGTTCTCGCAAGTGTCCGCGGAGAATCAACAATAACAAGTGACTCGCAAATAACGTGTACATCGACACACGTTGAGACTTAAAGTAACTTCTCAGCGTTTTTCAGCGTTTTTTGCACCAACCAGCTCCTTAGCTCCAACGGTACTCGTATCGACCCAATCCTCGATCGTTGCCGCGGACGAATTATTTCGCGATGTTAGCGATCTGTCTCGCCGGATCTTCCCGTCGTGGTCGCAATTACAGGCGCTGCGTAATGCCGCTACTACAGTCCGGTTACGATGGTACGACAGCCTACGATCTAACTTGGCCCTTGGAAGACAGCATGCTCGGCTGGCCCGTGGGAAATCTGAGCGAGCCGTACTGTATGCTCCGCGGTCTTGGCTCACTTACAAGCGTACGGAAACATTGTATGGATATCTGTACGAGTGACCGGTACGAGAGTTCGGCTAATGGCTGCGAGAATTTCCTAGAGTCTCGCCGGATTACCGGGCGCGCCGCCATTCTCTCCTCTTGCGCGCGTTTGATCCCGAATGCGGCGCGTTATCGCCGCATTCGGCAGCCGCTGCATCCCCTCGGCCGATCGAATCTTTTGATTAAATCATCACGTAAGTCCGACATAATTTTCGTGGATAATTACTTCGCGGTCGTTGGCGCTATGCGCTAGACGATCTCGATAACGCGGAAATAATTGAAATCTGGATGTCTAGACCCGTAATGGCAAAGAGCCATCACGTATATATTTTCCCGCTGCTGTGGCCGAGCAGCCGAGTGTCTGTTGCTCGGCTAAATCTCGCCCGACAATCGCGATTTATAAAAGCATCCAATCTCATCTGACCCAACGATAATCTAAATTCAAGTTAACCGGTAAGGCAAACCACGGCCACACAGGGGGGGCTGCTCAGCGTTTACGTGCTGGCAGCGCGATAATTTTCCGAGATATATTTTTTCTGTCGACATAAAATCGGCTCTAACGAGAATAATCCGCCTCAATTTAAAAAAAACGGATAAATTTGTCGACGGGGACGTCGAGTTTCACACGCGAATAAACTCCCGTTGTCACGCGTAATTCGTGCAATCCCGAATTCGAATATCGAGCCCAAGTGGGATTTCGAGAATTTCATTCCCTTCGTTGGAAACAAAACGCAAAAGACACACGAAAGAACCACTTTCCGAATATACGGCCGCGCCGGTCTTCTAACGGTAACGTTTACAGCCTTGTATGAAGTCCCATCGTTACCGGCCCGGCTATCCCCCGAAGACATCGCAGCAACGAACCTATCGACAGATCCTGCTTCTCTGGCTCTCTCTCTCTCTCTCTCCCGCTTCTCACCCTCCGACCTCGTCCCATCCACGGAATATCTCTGAATACCCCGAAATGTCCCGTGCATAGCGACGTTCTGGTACGAATCGTGGTTATATCGGACGAGGCTCGGGCACATTTGCGATAAAAGATGCGCTCATTATCAGCGTTGTCCACGAGAGGCAGGCGGTGGAGAGACCGGCTATTTCGGCTGATCAGTCTCTTACTCTCTTACGATCGCGCGGCATCGAGTCGCCCGTTAATGGGTTAAAAGAGGAGCTCCGTTCCGGCACTCGTTCGCTCGCTCACTCGCTTGTTCGCTCGCGAGGCACTTTACAGATTGCCCGGGAGTAGTAAGCCGTTAAGCCGCGCGCTGTACAGGAAATGTTTTAAGAACCCAAGGGCTGTGGCCCGCCTAAAAGGATTATGGCGGAGCCGGCGTGACCACGCGCGCGGGAGGACGTTTAAGAGTGGAAGCACCCGCGCTTATCTCGGTAACGACCGCTCTCCCGGCTTTTTACGAATTCTCCCGCTTCGGCCGTTTCCCAATCGGCCGATAGCCGGTGCGCGCGTGCTGCTGTTGCCGGTCAGGACGACCCGGGGAACTCGAGGATTACGGCCGCGCGTATACCCGTGGATCGGTCGCGAGAGGTGGCGACGTCGTCTCGTCGCCGCCGTCTTCAGAACGCCGTTCGGGGGCCGTCAAGTGCCATCCGCTCCTCGTAAATTCTTCAGCGTTGTCGAGCAAGCGAGCGTAATATTTCGATCGCCGCGTCGTGCATTGGACGCTACGCTTGCTCCCGCAAATATGGATATGTAAATGCGGGCGCACGCTGTGACGAGTGTAAAAACGGCACTTGCTTTGATGGCGACGTTAGTCTCGCGTTTTATGGATACTCTCTCTCTCTCTCTCTCTCTCTCTCTTTCTCTCTCTCTCTCTCTCTCTCTCTCTCTCTCTCTCTCTCTCTCTCTCTCTCTCTCTCTCTCTCTCTCTCTCTCTCTCTCTCTCTCTCTCTCTCTCTAAGTGCGCGCTCTCCTTCTCCCTCTCCCCCCTCCCCCTCCCCTCCCTCTCCCTCTCCCTCTCCCACTCCCTCTCTTCATCGCCGATCGATCCCGATATTACTGAGGTACACGCGGCGAGAATGCGCCGCGGGAGCGCGTCGCAACGGTCCCGTTTAATTTTTAGATCGTTCCTCGTTTTCACTGCTACCTCATCGAGCACACCGAGAACGCGGAACCCGGCCTGTTTTTCATCCGTTAGCGAGATTGGCTCTCTCTCTCTCTCTCTCTCTCTCTCTCTCTCTCTCTCTCTCTCCTTTCTCTCGCGCTCGCGCTCGCTCACCCGTAATGCCAATAATGGATAAACAGACGTTTATCGGCCGAAGCGTAACGACGTTAATGCGACCGGGGATTGGACGGCGCGGCCTGTCGAAACGACAAATTACAGGAACGCGACATTAATGACGAGGACGATGGGGGGCAGCGACCGCTCTGTTTTACGAATTCTCCCGGTTAGATCGATACCGGCAAGACGTTTGAGAAATTGAAGACTGCCGGACCGAAGCGCGCGCGTACGTCCAGTTGTCGGCTCGGGATAATAGTCGTGGCTGGCGCCTTTCATCATCCCGGGGCGGTAATGGACCGATACCGCCGGGGATTCGAAGTACTCTATTTCCAGTTTCCCAGCAGGCTTTCCACCGCCGACGATAATTTGGCACCTGGCATGCACGTAAAAATTGTAAGGCATAGATAGCGCGCGCCGCCTCCGCGGATCATTCCGCCTCCCGGACACGCGAAGTCGTAAATAAAGTACGCTTTAAAAATATGGAAATACACGGGGAAACACACGGCGGCTTTCTCCGATTTCTACAATACACAATATATGTAACCGCCGTCGCTGTTGTCGCAGCCGCCACCGTCGTCACCGCCGCCAATGCGATGCCAAATATTTGGGGACGACGGGCGAAGTGTGTCGATGAGAAAAGGCTTCGTTTGTGGAAGTCACTTGTAATCTCGCGTGAAACGATCGCCGGCTCCTATTTTAATGAGCGGCAGAAATTACCTGCCTCATCCGTCCGAAAATGAACAACACAGTAAGATAAATGATATATCTCTTTTTAATCTCACTTTAATATGCGTGTTATTGAACGATATAATAGTTAATGTACTAAAAGTAGAACGGAGAGAACGGAGAGGACAGCGAGAAGTAGAAAAAGACATTAACATTTTAAACGGCGTTCATTTCATACTATTTGCGTGTATGTATGTTTTTCACATTTTCGATATCTCCAGATCACCGATGATAACGAGGCGAATTGCTCGGCTCGCGTTATTTTAGTATCACGTTATCAGCATGTTAATTGGCACACATAATCTTTTCTTCGCGCGGAAATTGCGTGCGCCAAGTCTGAATTTCATTTTCTGATATCTGTAATCGAACACGCAATCTTGTAATACACGCTACGCAAATTGTTTCACACGGCAGCGTGCAAGCGACGCGAATGTGTCAAGGGTGAAATTGTGTATCCTCGATTATTATCTCGGCTGCGATTTCGGTAAGTTTAGTCGCGTCGGTATGACGGTATGAAGAGAGCGTGCTAAAAGAAGAACACTAGTCTGCAATGATGCGACCGAATTATCGCACCGGTGCTATATTGAACACCCGAGGACGAATGATTAATTTTAGGAAGGGCTGGGGGGGGGATGGGTGGAGCAGTTGGACGCCTGAAGTTTAAGTTTCGTCGTGATTCCTGTGTAGATTCCTGTGTAGATTCGCCTCTGGCCGTATCTCGATCACGTAACACATAACGTTTACATTTACAGGTCCAAACAGAAGCCGGTACACGGTATCCCCTCGTGTCTACAAATTTATCATGGCGCATCCGTCGGATACCGTACCGGCTGATTCTCTCTCATATTCGGTATTCAGAAGACCGTCCGACTCGGCGACGCCGCGCCGTACGAACGTGCCAGAAAAGCAATTACTCGCGCAAATGTCGGACGACGAGGTATCGACTGGGGTAGCCGGCGAGACGAATTACCTCTTACGAGCTTCTTGTAATGCGATCGATGCTCGTTCGGTCGCATTCTTCGTTCCGCGCATTTCGCTGAGGTCACTCACTCTCCGGGGGAATTTCGCTCGTGGACAGTAGATCGCGGTAAGCTTCTTGCGTGTCCAAAAAAAATTGTGCGAGCTGTCGGGCAAGATTTTGAAAGGATTCGAGGTCGCGCAATCATCGGAGAGATTGCGGAATATAATGGAATCACATCGCGATATAATATACATCGCAGTGAAACAATATGCTATAGATGTTCGATAAAACAAACATATTTATCTGTGAAATAATTTTGTTACAAAAATTAATTTTTATCACTCGTAAGTGAGAATAAAAACCGATAAAACGTAAATTTGCTGCAAAAATTTCTTGTTATTGTTCCTATATATTTCGAATAATTTTCACCAGATTCAAATGGAACTCCGCGCAGAGTCGTATTACACGTGTACGATTTTGAAATTTTTCGAGCACAAATGCGAGTACAAACGGTACGTGTCTCTCTCTCCCTTTCTCTCTCTCTCTCTCTCTCTCTCCCCCTCCCCTCCCTCTCCCCATGGCTCTTTGCGCTATCTTTTGTGGACGATCGATTTCGGTACCATCGAAATTGGGAATTCCATCTCACGCGATTCGTAACGAGGATGACGAGATTAGATATCGATTACGTTCACATCACGCGTCATGGGGCGAAACGGTTTTTCGCCGAGTCAATGCACGCGCTATTTCCGTTAGAAGCGATATACTTGAAGGAGCGAAATGGTAATTTTCAGTATCGTAGATATGCCAAATATCCGACTGGATTATACGTTATATTTCAATCGCGACGAGTTGATTATTACGCCTGATATTATCGCCGTATTAATTATATACTTTTCTTTACGGACGTATTACGGGAGTATTTTTACACAGGATAATAATACTTTCACATGAATGACCAGAGAGCGACAAATGCAAAAATATAATAATAATCGCACTATCGGCAAGAAACATTCAACGTAATGTCCAAGAGGATGAGCGCTAACAAATAAAGATGAGATGAACAGATAGATTGTTCTTCGATAGGTTCTGTGATTTCTTTCCGTTGCCAGTTATTACGGGCAAGATAGAATCGGCGCGGAGATATGAAAAATATCTCGAGCTCGGAGACTACACGATTGAATCAGCTTCTTTCTCTCCAGGCAGGTGCTTGTCCCTGTTACATATTTCTATCAGTTCTAAAGTTTCCAAAGGTAAAGAGGCTGTCACTCTGGAGAACATCGTGTATATTCGATGATCAGGTCAGCGGCATTTATAAGACGCAACGAGGTCGTTACACTTCGCACTACCATTCAAAGAAACTTTGTATCTATTTGACGAACAAAATGCGACTACGACGGATCGATAATAAATCTCGCGGAGCTGTCGTAACAGCAGCGGGAGATAAGGAAACGAGTTTCCGCGAGACAATGCGCGAACACGCTCGCCCCGATCGTTTCCGACGATCTGGAAATTAACGGAAACCGTTAAAATCGACTTTCATTGCGCCAGCTAGTTTCAAGAATTCCTCGAGGGGGAGAGGGAGGGAGGTTTCGACATGAACGGTAGGTCAATGTGTACACAGCCATTATACATTTCGGAGCTCGTCCTCTGTTCAACTGTACGGCGCCGAGCGCTCGCTCGTTCATTCACTAATTCGCATCGATAACGTCGGTGATACGCGAGACACGCGTTTCGATAATTTATTCGATACCTGCAAATGTTCCAGCACTGAGGAAAATCTCTCGTTTATGTGCATGTTTATATCTCAGCAGCGTTATCGTTGTTTTTTAGTACTTTCCGAACGGATACGATTGCCGGAGTTACGTTTCGTTCTCGACGCGATCGATACGATTATTTTCTAGGCCGGCTGAGACGGAGGGAAAAAAGTGCCGGGAATGCCGTTTCAATTCCCGCACGCTCATATCGAATCGGAAAGTCATCTCACCGGCGAAACCTATCGACTACGTTCCGCGACACGTACACATATGGAAGGGGTGCGCGAAACGAGAGAGAGAGAGAGAGAGAGGGAGAGAGGAGGCGAAGATGGGCGACGGTGGAAACGCGCCGTCATTAACGCACGCCGCGGGATAATACGACGGAGCCGGGTCGTAATTAGTTCGCGTAGCTGGCCCGCGAGCCCGCCGACGGGAAACGAACGAAATACAGCGCGTATCGCGCGATCGCGCGGAGTCACGTCTCTGTCGTATCGTAGGACGAATATATACATGTGACTGCAACATGCCGAAGCACAGCTACGAAGCGCGCAATTATGCGGGGAACACGCGAGCCGTCGCCCGTCGGCCGAACACGCGTGCCTACGCGTACCGCACTCTTTTCTCCACTTAGGACGCGCGATCCTCTGCTCTTTCTTCCACCTTCTGTCCCATTTGTTTTCTTCCGTCGCTATGGTTCACCCGTCGAGAATTGTAAATACTGCGTTGCGAGAGAGGGGACGGCGGTGCAGGTACGGCGTACCTCATTAATGATTTTTTCTGTTCTGACGCGGAGGGAGAAAGGAGATACGAAAACGAAGATATGGGAGGATTAGGGAAGAATATTATAATTAAGACGACGCACGTGGATGTATTTGTGTGCATTAACGTGTTTTGTAATCCATTTTATTACCGCGCACGTAGCTACACGAGTCGGGTCAGCTCTCGGTGCGCTGCGGTCATTATAATGGCAACGTTATTATACGACGTGTGCAAAAAGCTTTCGCCGCTGTTGGATTTCGTCTTTCGTGAATTAATTCTAAGGATTATCCTCAGAATTATACGGCGTAAAGAGCATTAAAAGCTAAGGTACTTGCACGCACTTGCAGCGGAATGCCTCGTCTACGCGTATATACAAGTATACGTGATTCAACTTCAGCCTGTACACGCGACGTTGAAATAATTTCGCCGAGTTTATCAGCGAGAGCAGGCAGGATCTCGCTTCTCTCCTCGGTTGTTTCCCGCGGGGACAACAATTATCTCGATTGTGCGTGTATATTATTTTCCCTCGCGTCGATCGATCGGATTTATTTAAACGTGCGGCGAAATAATATTATTGCAAGATCAACAATGCTCGACTCGCACATTTCCTCTCATTTGTTTCTCTCCTCTTACAAAAAAAAACAGCAATATCGTATATATATAAACGGAAATGTATATTAAAACGATTTTTAATTATTATCTGTTTAACGGCGTTTCGTATGTATAAAAAGGGATGGCGCAGAGCAAGATCGCAATGCGGCAAGAATAAATAAAGTGGATTAATTGATGTAGCGGAAACGCATCTCCGATACTGGATGCACATTAAAATGCATATAACGCATGCGGATTTTCCATTTGCGTATTTTAACACAAATCTCTCTTTGCATCATTCTTCTTTTGCGCTCGCGCTTGCCATTATGTTACGTGTCAAAATATTCTATCACTGCGATAAAGGTTTGCAACTGCTAACCGCAGACTCTGCGGTGGTATAATATTTCGCGCGTCGTCAGAGAGCCGCGAGTGCTACACTGCGGAAAACCACCGGGCTCTCTTTCTCTCTCTCTCTCTCTCTCTCTCTCTCTCTCTCTTTCTTCCTCTCTCTTTACACGTACGCCCGCTCCCGATAGAAAATACGAAGCTATTTCCGAGCGTGGTTAAATAATGTCAATGAGAAAGATGAGAAAGCCAAACGCGCACTCTCGCTGGCAGAAAATGCGTTTTCCACGAGATACCGTTTATCGTAGTATTACGTCTGTTCATTTGCGACGTATTGTCATTGTAAGATCTTTTGCCGCGATTCCGAACGTCGTGCAACGCGGCCAACGGAGCGTGCGAGGTCTATGGACGTTTCCGCGAGCTCTCGTGACGAGATGCACGTTTGCGGAGATGCGCGCGCGTGAGAATCGTAATGCGAGTCGAGAGAATTTACTTACGAGGCGCGGCATTTATTTGAAATCTGATTTACGTTTGAACCACTCTTGCAAAGGGAGACGCGTCTCCTTGTTGCCATCGTCGTCGTCGTCGTCGTCGTCGTCGTCGTCGTCGTCGTCGTTGTTGTTCGAAGATACATCCCGATGTCGGCAATCACGCGGAATCCCGAATTAACGAGGCGCTCGATGCTGCACGTTTGAAGGAGCGTTTTCCGTCCTATGTATTTTCGCGCACGAGCGGGGGAATTTACGTGGAATTACTCACGGGAAACGACATTACGCGTCAACAGGTTATCTCCTAAGCCGAAGCGCTAAACGACCGCGTAACGGATAAAACACGCTGGATCGCGCTGCGTAGGGGCACGTATTAATGTCGTAAAAAAGCGAGCGTACAATCAGAAATTCTCTATAAAAGTTTTACAGCCCATCCACGCCGACTCAACCACCCCGACGTTGTATACCAGTTATACGTTGATGTTGCATCCTTGTAATCAACACGGCGTAGAAGGGGAGGGGGGGTGGAGGTACTAGAAGGTATCGATCAACGGAACTTACGAGAGCCCTACGAGAAAACGCTCTGGAATACTATTTAATATAGGGGACTCGTAATTAAGAAGAGAAACGCCGGCGTTTTCGTTAGGGATGGCGCGAAAACGTCTTAAAGACGTACGTTCATCCATCGTTGAGCGGCAAAAAGTCGAAATTTATTCCGCGGGAGGCAACGGAAGAAAGTAATTAGCAGGAGCCAGTGATTATCGCGATTAAAATCCCACCCCGTCGCAGCCCCCTCTGCGGCGGTTAATCTTGCGTTTAACGCGGGAGAGAAAGAGAGGGGTCGATTTGCATAATCCACCGTAGACAGCGGGCGAAATTCGACGTCGAGTAGTCGCCACCCTCCGTCGCCGTCGCTGCTGCAACGGTGTAATCTTCGCGTCATTCGATCGTTTAACAACCGTCTAACGCCAACGCGACTCGGATTAAGTAAGCTCGACTCCAGGGATTGTTGTCTTCTTCTAGATTACAGTACTATCCCTAACACATTGTTAACATTGTCCCCCGGGAATGTTGATCGCGTCAATTGTAGATTTCTTCGCGATTCTCCTTCTCTCTCTCTCTCTCTCTCTCTCTCTCTCTCGCTCACTCGCTCGCTCGCTCGCTCGCTCGCGACATACGCTCATCGTTATCCGCGGTATCGAGAGTCGACGTGGCTGAGTGATCTGCAATCGACGCCCGTGATAACAGATCAGGGAAAGAAAATTTACTTAACGGAGATTAATGTTGTACGATTAAGGTCGATGCGATTTAAAACCGCATTCTGAAACAAGAGCGAGCGTCTGAGGCAGCTACTCAGTCACGCTAATTATCCAACGCTAATAGACCGGCGCTCGAGCGACGCAACGGTGGATGATGAGTCTACCGTCATCCGTCGGAGCATGTTGCACTTGCAATCAGTCGGGCTGACGTACGGGAATTGTGTCGGGGTCGCGACGATGTAACGGAAGCGATCAACAAATAATTACGTGGTCGATCGCTTCGTCCTAAGGACGAGTCTAAAAAAACGGCGGCGACGGCACGTCGGTTTTTCTCACCACGTGACGGGCAAGCCAAGCAAGAGAGGAAATTTTCACCCTCGACTTTGCGCCGATATCGCGCTTTTATCCGTCGAAACAGAAATGGCCAGTCCGACGTTCACCGGCGTCTGGAAACGTCTGGAAAAAGAACGAGATTGGCTCGGGCTCAGAGGCCGTTTGATCGGACCAATCTCCACGCGAGTGTCGAAAAGATTCCCTATTCCTTATTATCTCCCTCTCTCGCCCCGCGAACGACCAAACCTTCTTCTACCTGGCCTTCACGGCCGCGGCCAATATAATTTCAACTTGACGCTCAAATTTCCCCGATAGCCCCGTAAGCCGATCATCGAGGCGATTCGTGCGCCGTTGGACAAAATAGAACACGTGTGCTTGCGGGTAACGAGATATGGCGAAAGTAAAGCGATAAAATGCCGAGCGCGAATAATACGCGATTTTCCACGATATCGCTTCGCATATATATTCGGAAGTTGGAGAGCTGCGCTTGCGCCGGTGATTAATTGTACACGATGCCGTGAAATGAGAATATATCGGTCGATTCGTATATAACGCGCCAACAAACGTAGGTGGATTCTTAGGGGAGAGTTTCATTTGGTAAATTCCACCTCGAAAAGTGAAGCGAATACGTTAAGCTATCAGAGACCACTGTCTCTCCCTCCCCTCCCCCCTCCCCCTCCCCCCTCCCCCTCCTCCCTCAGCAGTCGCATTTTACGTTGTAAAGGTAATTCGTGAGAGTGCACGGAATGATTTCGCTAGAGGTCGAGGACGTTTTAAATATATAGAGTTCACTCGTACATTGTTCAAGTTAGTTCGTACGGAACACAGAATCCGGACACGTCTCGGTACGTTTGACAAATTGACGCGAACTTCAGCGAGTGACTTTCAGCTTGACGTAAGGCGAGTTCTCTCTCCTTCCCCACCTCTCTCTCTCTCTCTCTCTCACACACACACACCTTCGCCTTCTCTTTCTCCCTGGCCCGAGTTTTAGCGTCAAATTTATTTTCAGCGCGCGGATAGACGAGTAAAGTAGTTCCCTGAAAGGCAACGTCAATTAGTAACGCGGATACAAAAGTGCCGTTGCCTCTTTCATTAGCGGGGCGAATGTTCCGCCTCTTCCCCGTCGCGTCACGTAGAATATCTACGCGGAATAAGGGAAGGAATGGATCCGAGCGGATAAATTAACAGCCACATATTAGTCTCGATCTCGAGGAGGCACTCTCTACGAATGGGCGGTCTTGTCGAAAGTCGCGCGTGTGTAACTCTTCTTATCGCGTTCGCGCTCGCGCTCGGTTCCAAATCGTCCTTCGGCAAATCGCTCAGGCTCGTCCAAGTCTCCAGGATCTCGCTCGTCTATTCAATTTCTCAGGCGCGAGCGACAGCTCGTGATAGCTCGAACGGAACGCGAAATCGGATACGTTTCGGTACGTTTGACAAATCGACGCGAGCTCGCGAAAGTTGGCCTTTTTTTTCGCGCGAGTTTCCGCGACTCCGCAGGCTGCGCATGATCGCGTTGCTCTCGCGCCCCGACGCACGTCGCCCGCGAGTGTCCGCAATTACTTTCCCGCGGCAGATCGTCCTCGATTCTCGCGGAGCGTAAGATAACGCGACGAAGACCGACATCGCACCGCGCGAAGCAGCTTCTTTTTCTTCTTCTTCTTCTTCTTCTTCTTCTTTTTCTTCTTCTTCTTCTTCTTCTCCTTCTTCTTCTTCTTTTTCCTCCTCTCCGCCGTTCCGGAAGCGCGGCTCTCGAGCGAACAGCTGATTATTTTGATGGCCGTTTCTCGGGTAATTCCAACGCGACGTAGACCCGGTAGATCTATTCGGCAATTGTTGCGCCGAGAGATCACGGTGTTAATTGGATGCCGGACACATTACTGTGGACTGTGGACACTTGATGCGGTCATTGAATAAAATAAATTTCCATTATCGGAACAAGCGCATCCCCGTGGGAACAATCTTCCTCGCCTTTTCTGCGCAATTGCGATCTTGCGTCGAGTGCGACCGTAAGGTCGCGTGTGCAACACAATTCAAATGGTGTAATTTAAATGGCGCAAAAGGGCATGCATTGGCCGATCCGCCAATGTAAAGCGAGAATCAATGGTCAGATTTAGCAGTTATAGTTTCGGTAAATAGAGTTCTGATTAATTAGGGAAGGGTGGACAAATTCAATTGTGCGAACGCGCGCGACATGCGGGTATCGATATAAGATTAAGGTAATAAATCATAAAATAGTGCTGAGAATGTATGCGCGCGCGTGTATGTATGTGTGTGTGTGTGTGTGTGTGTGTGTGTGTGTGTGTGTGTGTGTATTACTAATATTCTCGCCGTGTCGTTTAATTAAGTAAAGTTACGCGAGTCGATCGCAAGACAAATGTTTCTCTTACGATATTTTACAGTCCTGCGTTACTTTACAGTCGACTCGCGCTCCAAGCGGAAACGCAAGCCGCGAGGGAGACGCAAAGTGCGTTTTATCGCGGGATGTTTAAAGCGCGGTATATTTATCGCGTTCCGAGAATAAACGGCCCGCGTAAATGCCGACGTCGCGGAATATTGGCGTAACGCTTGATTGGATCGTGATGTATGTGACAGGACGAGAGAAGCGTGTCTCGCGCATCTTCCTTTCTCTCTGTGCCGCGCGCGACTGCTGCCGATGCCGATGCCGATGTTCTTGCGCGTCATCGTTACATAACGCGCGTCGCGAATTCACGGGCTTCGCTGGGAAATGAACAGGTTGCATAAACGCGCATTTGCGTTATTAAAAGCGATAACACGAGCGAGAGCGAGAGTCTCATTGCCGATAATCGTCCTTCACTTTTTGCAAAGTCGTTAGAGTAAGTGATGTAATCATTGGCATCTTTGCAGCAGGGTGTATGAAAAGGCTTCAGGAGTGTAGAATAAAATAAAACAAAAGAGACAAAATTTGCTTATTAGCGAAAGCAACTATGTGTGAATGCAGCATTGTTCTCACCATTTTCTCACCATTTTCGGGTGAACTTCCGAAAACGTCCAACGCCAGATCGCCACGACTGCTAATTATTGCGCTGCTCAACTTGTGTGTATTATCTCATGGATCTTACGTGCGTTTTCTCTTTCAATCTGCCAGGATATCTGGAATACCCGTGAGTCTTCTTTCATTCGTCCGTTGATGATTTAAACACTTCAGAGTTCAGAGGCGTTGCTTGCATGCTCGAGTCACGGTTGACGCGCAACCGTTGAAATTTTTCGCTGGCACTTAGGAATGAAATCATTCGCTCGCACGTCACACAATATCAAACGCGTGACGTTGTTTTGCCCATGCGAAGTAATATACGCTGCAATCTCGGTACGCGACAGACAAGGAAACGTCAACAAAACGCCAGCGAACAACACCACGTGCTTAAGCTCCGCAAATATGTACATACTTACATGTATGTAGATATACACGCGCGAATGTGCACCCCGAGACGCGCGTGCCGCCGCCGCCGCCGCCGCCGCGCCATGAGAATAAATTTTCTATGGTGCAGTAGATCGCGGCTTTTGTGAGAAAGTCGACCGAAGAACCGTAGCGAGAGGAGAGAAACGCGGAGAAGTGATTGGTAATCTCGTCGGAGGTTAATGAGAAGTCCGTCGGCATATTTCATCGTGCAATTCCGTCGGAATACTGACCGAGCGTACCGCGAAATATTTTCGCGTTACAATTCCAAAGCTCGGACCGAAACTCTTCCTCTCACTTTCTTTTCTTCTTCCTCGTCGTATTGGGCTAGAATCCAGCCGTATGAATATGCAACAGATATTGAGACTCGATAACTTGTCTCGAGATATAACTGCCAACATAACAATCTTGCAAATAAATTAATTTATCGACACATTCGTGCAGTCTGCGGTATTTTTACGGATACCAAACATTAAGGAGACGATGAATTATAGAAAACCCAGCGATCATGATTGGCTAATTCTTATCTATCTTTAAAGACGTTTTTATCCTTATATAGCGTTTGTATTATTAAAAGAAATTGATTTCGAATCAGATAGTTATATTCGATTGTATTCAAATATATCTTTCTCGTGTGGCTATAACGCAGTATAATTTTATCATTCCTCTTCAGAATTGATAAATTTAATCGCGCGTCGAGCTAATCCCATCAAAGTCACACATTTTTTCTTTTTGCCTCCGAATAAAATATTAAATCTTCCGGTGCGATACACCGGGCATTCTAGCTGATCGGTACATATTTATTCCGGCGTATTTAGGAGTCGAGTTATTGTTGACGATATTAATTTCACGACGAGATAACAAAACGCAGTAACAAAGTTGAGAGTTCCAACGCGCCGTGGCTTGTTTGCTTACTGGTATAATTTATCGATATTTTATTAAATTTAATCCCCTTCTCCCTTTTCTATCTTTCGCATCTCTTGATACGGTTCGTGCATACTGATGACGGTTTAAAATTTCGGTTGCGAGCCTGGCGAGATGTTAACTCGACGAGAGAGAACAGGCTTTATTGATCAGTTGCTATAAGCGCGCGAATGCTCTCTCCCTCTCCCTCTCTCTCTCTCTCTCTCCCTCTCTCTCTCTCTCTCTCTCTCTCTCTCTCCTTCTCTCTCCCTCTCTCTCTCCCCCCCCCTTCCTACTCTCTTCGCAAGGGATTATAAACGGATCCCGAAGTTTCGCTATTCTATCCTTCGCGAATTTTGTGCAGGGTATTACGCAGACCAGACTCTCCGACGTCTTGAATTACACGCGAGCACCTTCTTCCACATGTAAACACGCGGCGAAAGCGCGGCTCGACGGGAACATCTTTAATGGTACATTAACCGCCGCGGCTCCTCTAAATTATTGATATTTACTCGGTAGAAACGGAGCACGAATGTGTTGCCGCGTCGGGATACGTTCGTCATCTGCATGGTGCGGCGCATGTACATATGTGTCTGTATCGCGTTCATGCGAACGATTAAATTTTATATTCGGCTGCGAGACGTTTCCCGTCGGGTTTCATCGACCACTCGTTCAATTGCGTCGAGATGCGATCTGCTCATCGAAATTTGGAAATAATATACTCAATAGTGCGCGAATGCAAGTAGCGCGTTACCGACGGAAAGAAAGAGAGAGAGAGAGAGAGAGAGAGAGAGAGAGAGAGAGAGAGAGAGAGAGAGAGAGAGCGAGAGCGAGAGAGAGAGAGAGAGGCGGGAGGAGGGAGAGAAAGAACATGCACGCCGGATCCTGTAATAGGCCATTTAATTCGTATCGTAAAATGCTTTCACTCGCTCTGATCCGCGGGACATTCTTCCTGCTGGGTTCACGCGATTCAGGAAACGCACGAAATTATATAGACCGACGCGGGATCGATGTAAAAATGATTCTAAACTCGCGGCGCCCGACGACCGCGGCGGCCGAAACGCGGTTGAATCGATAGGAACACGTTTTTCGCTTCCGATAGCGCGACGGCCGAATTTATTTTTATTTATCTCGCTCTCGCAGGGTTTACTATCTACAGTTATCAAAAGCGCATGAACCGTGGCGCAAGTCCCGCTCAATCCAACTCGTGATTTGTTTATCGCCTGTCTCTTTCTCCCCGCCACGTCATGAAAATAGTTACGCGTCGTGTCAATCAAGCGTCGCGATTTTTTCGCCCCTCCCCTCCTCTCCCTCCCTCCCTCTTGAATCGACAAAACGCTGTCACCCCGGCGGCGTTCGCCGCGTCGCGAGGTCCGCCGGTCGCAACGCGGCGAGAACGCGTCGCCTTCGGGTCGAGGCGACTCGCGTTTTTAAATCCCGTCTCCCGACGGGTAACTGCAGCGACGCGGGCGGACGCTTTTCTGTTTGCCCGTGTTCGTTTGTGTCGCGCCGTAATTGCGGATTGCCTCGCCCGATAAGTTTGTCTTAACCCATAAATTTGTCCGGCGCAAGATTACGGTAGGGAGATGCAAATGCAATTTCATTCATTCATTGATTGCCGTCGCCACGGCAACCCGCGGACGGATCGCCGCTTACTTTGACGTCTTTTTTCGCCCGCCGTTGTGAGCCGCCTACTTTGTGCGGCAGATGTGCACTATGCATTTTTATGCTGGCTAATGGATTCGTTGGAATCGATATCGCCGCACACGATCGCGCTACACGAGTCGAACAGTGTGTCTTAACACATTCGCTGCTCATCGGATTTTCATTACCTGTCTTTTCTATAAGGTGTTCAAAAAAGGGCTTCAAACTTACAATATTCATTATACTGAATAAAAAGTACCGGATAAACATCGGTCGAGAAATTAAACCTGTATCAAGGTTACAAACGTTTCTCAATTTTGTTCAACGCAAATTATTTCCTTCGATCGCGCGCAATGAATAAACAAACAAGCATTTTACCGTATTGTTATTTAATTACCGCTACGTTTGCAATGAATGTTCTACGTTCTCCTCCTTCCTTCTACGTACGCGTGACACCTTCCACATCACATAATTGTTTTACATCCCTATAAAAAGAAATTCAGTGGATTGAAATCGGGGGATCGAGGAAATTATACAACGTTCCACATCGTCCATCTCACCTTCCGATGGATGTTTTATTTACAAATGCTCCCTGAGCAATTAATACAAAATGTATTGGAGTTTCATCGTACAACTTTCGTAAACATCGAGATAATAATATTTATTTATTCGCGAGTGATCAATAAAAGCAAAACAAATAACTTGCGTTATCAAACTTGAAAAGCATTTATAGCTTTGAAAGGAGTGATCCTTTTAGCTTACGTTTACTAAGCACTCTTTTTACTTAATACAATGAGTGCTAATTATTCTGTAAGCCTAGGACTCTTTTTTTCTTAACACCTTGTACATGTTAATAAGTACTTTCACGCAAGATTTGTGCAGCCACCACGGTAAAAATAACGACAAATTCAAACTATCATAAACAATTTTATTTTAAGTCCTAACTTATATACTCGCGCTGCAAACAAACGTTTACAATCGATACTTCTGACTTCGTACCGTCACACATAACATTTAGTGTGACCCGTATCCGAGTCGCGTGTCATAAAAGTTTGCGTCGACTTGGGCTCGAGACATGTGCAATGAACATGTTAAACGAAACGCTAACATTGCCGATAAGGAACGATGTTTCCACAGCAGTTATTTCCACAATGTATTGTTTCTTTTTTTCGTTTTCAACGCGAAGTATACTCGAGTGTAGCAGAAAAAATTGAATCTTTTCTCGATGATAGTGTGAAATGACGGCGACTTGTGTGTCTGGTGTCTAAATTTGTTCCATCACCGCAAGCTATATGTCACAATGAATTACATGAAATTAAATGAAAATAATATTTTACTCTTATCACGTGCAGCATGCAGTTTATGGATTTTTAAGAGTTCTATAATAATTCTGCACGAATAGCATTATGAATATTTAATAACTTCACAAGACGGATTTATGTTGGAGTTCGTGACATACTTACGATCGTCAAGTGCTCATCGTGTTTCACGCGCTCGTGTGTGTGTGTGTGTGTGAATATGCGTTCTCTTGTATTATCTAGAACACATTTAAAAATGTCTCCGTCACTACTTCGTTACTTCGATAATTAAGTTAAGCGATATAAACGCGCGGATACAGCCGAGCGACAAAAGAGTACGCTCGGAAGATATAATTATACTATAGAACCTGACATGCGCTACGGCAACTAAACTGGCAGGCAAAACGCTCAGCAGTTGACGACATTACCTGTGCAAATTTGGACTGAAACGCGGTGATTTCACTTCGCACTTACGCGTACACTTACAGCATTTATTTGCTCGAGTAGGCGCGGAAACGAATGTTGATACATTCAATAGAAGGTAGACACTCCAGCGTCTCGAACTGATCGATACTTTCGCCTTCTTCCTTTCGAGGACGTTCCTCCTATCGGATAAATTGACAAGAGACTACTGCCTTGCCGTGCAAAGTCAGAGCGAAGAAAATAACCCCTATATAACGTAACGACTGGGCGATACGGGCGTGAACTTGATTTTGTCGCATTTCGCGATCCTGCGACGTTACTCCAAGCCGCGTCGGCAGCTTTCCATTTCTTCTCTCGTCGTTTCGTCGGGCAATAAGTAGCTTTTCGCTGGGCGGTCGCGTTTAATCCCTCTTTCTGCTGCCAGCAGCGTTTTCTCGTCTTCGGTTACTCGTTCGCATTCCGATCGTGTTTGCAAATTCTGGTTCTGGCTTGGGGTTTGCGGTACACCGCGGAATTCAAATAAACCGTAGAATATCGATTTTTCTTCCCTTTCTTTCTGGTGCGTATCAGCGTGCGCGCGAGAGAGGCTGCCGCTGCCGCTGCCGCTGCTGTCGCCGCCGCCGCCACCTTCACCCCTTCGCCGTTGATTTTTCGTCCCGGCCTTTATCACGGAAAGTTGCCTTAATGTCGCACCTTAATACAGATTTGTGCGATCGCGTCGCGGATAAATCTGCGAGCGAGAACGACGCGGGATTATCGCGTACGATCAAATTTGCGAGGGTTACACGCGAATCGTCAATTTCTCGGATTGTTCATCGCGGGAATGCCTTGCCAATTAATGTGCAAGTTAATGCGGTCGGAGCGATGTGTGTGTGAATCGCACACCGCGAGCCACACAAATTTCTCGAGTATCGTTGCGGAACCGACAATCTGGACCCTCCAAATCAATCAGTAACTTTTACGATATGCGGCTCGGCGCAGAGGTGAAAACGCGTGGCGTGAAGGGATGGGACGGTAGGGGGCAGTCAACGGCAAGAGGGGTTGGATTTATGGCTCGCGGATATACAGCGACGGATATTCGCGGAAATTAACACGTTTCGGGGCCGTTGATTGACGCGCAAGATTGCGCGTCGCGACAGCAGGAATTGCGTAAGTGTTATCACCGAACCGTGAAGGATCGGGGAACTGTTAAATGCGTGAGGACTATGCTATAGGGGGATGCCATGGTGCGTATGGTGTACATATGTACATACACATACATATATGCATACGTACATACATATATACATACATACATATATACACATACGTACACACACACACACACACACACACACACACACACACACACACACACACATATATATGTATTATATATATATAATATATATAGGTGCACACACACACCCACACAGTAAACTCAATTCTCACTCCCATATTTCTAGCTCGCGCCGAACTGGAAGATACATCTAGATAAATGCGGCGAAACGTGCCGGCGGCGGCGGTGGCGGCGGCGGCGCGTGGCCGCGAAAGTTTTGTCGTCGCGGCGCGAAACCGACCGCGGCTCATTCGGGGAGCGAACTGCACGGCATGAGATTTACCGGCGCGACGCCCTCCGACGTCGTATGAGTGTCGGTCGCTCCTCTATCAGGTGAGACTGTAGGTACGAGCTGCCATAATGCCGGTTTTTCCATCGCTGTGGGACGGCGGCGAGGGAGGACTCTGATGGGGGAGCTTTCTTTCGACATATTTCCCGTCGCGAGGACCCCCCCTCCCCCTCCCCGC
The DNA here is from genome assembly GCF_003227715.2 of Harpegnathos saltator. Lineage (NCBI taxonomy): Eukaryota > Metazoa > Arthropoda > Insecta > Hymenoptera > Formicidae > Harpegnathos > Harpegnathos saltator. Next base: position 492,313 of record NW_020230072.1, on the reverse strand, counting down.
CCAGCCGTCTGCGTGCCTTATACGTTTTCTTGTATCATTTCTCGTTTTTACGCGATTGCTCCACCCCTCCTTCTTATATCACGCTTATCGTCGGGCGAAATAACTTTCCCTTAGCCGAGAATATGTCTGCGGTGCGCTACGCGAGAATTTTTCTTGCATGTTTGTTTTACGATGTTTTTTTTTCAAATTATGCGAACGTGTTTTTATGATCTTGAAGAGGGGGAGGATTGGGTAACGTTACGTGCAATTAAATGGTGCCCCTCGTGGCGATAACGGGAGATTTTCTGCTGTGTTTCCATTGTGTTGTGAAATAATAATTTTTGCATATTTTTCAAAGATAAAGCGAATAGCGCTCACTCGAGTAAGTCAAGAAAGACGGTGATTAATATAATGCTTCTCGCTATCATTGTAGCATTCTGATTCAATATCCATCGAGAAATTCACCGTCTAAATTTGTCTGTATTATATATGGAAGACTGCGGTATTCATACTTATGGAGACACGGTGTTACTCATGTGTCGTCACCTGATAAATTACAAAGAGTCGCAGGCAGATGACACGCTCAAATTTTTTACGTCGATGATTCTTCGACAAGCATCACATATCTGTCAGTATTTCTTTTGTAATGAACACGGTGACCACGTGACACGGTCGCGTCTTTATTGGAATCGTACGAGCAACGCTATTGTGAGATCGCGCATTCTGTTCGTATTATCTCGAAGCGAGGAAACTGATAACGGGTTTTCGAGCGTGACCTGCCTAAAGAGTTGGAAAACAGGGTAGGGCCGGCGCGAATGCGAGAGCAATTTTTTCGCCCAGAAAATTCGATCTAGCGTGTACGACCGTATCCGGTGTGCGGGTGAAGACTTCGTCCGACGTCGGCCCCGTCGAGATTTCCGTTTTTCCTCGGCAGACATCATATTTTTTATCGCTGCGAGAAATCTAATTTCATCGCAAATTCGATCGTGCGCAGAAGCAACGTCCGCGAGTGAAAATTCACTTTAATGCACGCACGACGAGTAGTTTGAGCCCTGGGAAATGCTAAATATAATTTGCGAGAAATTGTCTCGCAGCTTGGCTATTATATCCGTGCTTTAGAATGAATGAAACACAAATATGCATGCGATCCAAACTAAATATATAATCCGGGTGCACGTGTGACCAAAGAGGTCGCCGCCGGCTAACGGTATCGCCGTATCAAATTTTAATGACGGACTCCTCGATTCTGACAACGTCGATTTTCTAATTCCTCGATTCCAGCAACGTCGAGAATTTAATAATCTTTGGCTACAAAACATTCGGAGAAAACAGTTTCTTTTTGCGGATCAAATATCAAGTCTTCGGTTACGAAGCATTAGGGCGAAAATAGTTTTTCACGGATTAAATATCAAGTATGCGAGATCCTTTTAGCTTTTTTTTTTAATTTTTAGTTCGAAGAGGAGTCGTAAAAATACGACTTAATGTTCAAAGTTGGAAATTGGAGCAAGTATTGATCTCCCGTCGAGGTTTTGATCGGAAATATCAACTTTATTTCAATGAAAAATCTGTTGGAATCTCATCGTCTCCTTTTTCCACTGCGCGATGATGTCCCGACTAGATCAAGATAAATATAGCATAATACCATAAAGAGAATATAAATTTGCAGTTAATATTGCTCGCACTTGATCCCAACGCAAATGACAGCCGGATTGAAGCGTCAGAAAGCATTGAGTATTCATCTTTCGACTGCCACATGTGTCCCATTCGTTTCAGTCAAATCGCTACGTTTGCTCCATTCGTTATTCAAAAACGCGAAAAAACGGCGTTAACGGGACGACTAGCATCGACGCGAGCTTTTTCCCAGAGAATGGTCCGACCTTTGCGATACGTGTATATAGAGTATAAACCGCGAAACTGATAATACAACACGAGGGGGAGCAGCCGAGAAATTTCCTTAACAAAATATATAAAAAAAAAAAAAACATTTTTCCCTCCGAGGCTGCCTGGAAATAAAAGTTTTAATTGATTTTGTTAAACTATCCCGTGGAGCTTGTATACCCGCGCACTCGGACGGATACAAAAATTGTTTTTCTATTATATACACTCTCTTTGTGACCTATATTTCCTTCACTTCGACCATCGCGCTCGCACGCGCTAGCGTTTACAGCGGGCACAAGCGGCCTTCATTATTTTCGCGTGTTACTCATTATTTAAAGAAACTCTGATGATAATCGATTGCCCCTTTTTATTATGACGTGCAGCAATTAATATTACAAAGTGCATTATTCGCTAATATTCACCGATTATAAATTAGCGAACAAATGCATTCGTGTGATCGTCGATCGAAATTAATTTTCGCTCATGCGATTTTAAATAGATGCGTTACTATAGACACATTTAATTATTATTAAATTCGGAAATATTGCGTGTACCGATTATAACATAATATCGGCCGCTGTGATTACGTTTATAACGCAAATCCGACGTTAAAAAAGTCTCCGTAGTAGTGTCGTCCTTTCAACGCGCTGATGTATGCGCACAGCTGCGCATTTTTCTTCTCGAATTTATGCAGCGGTACACAGAACCTTTACAGTTTTGCGAAAATGCCTGGATACAACGGACACGCTAATTTCAACATTAAATACGCCGTGTCGGTGAGCAGGATTCGCAATATTCGCGTTACGACTCGACCGGCGGGAGAGGATTTTCGGTATCGATAGTTCCTACGCTGGCTGCCGCGGTATGATTCAATTTAAAGGTGATAAAAGAGGTACTGAAAGGGGAGATTGAGAGAGAGAGAGAGAGAGAGAGAGAGAGAGAGAGAGAGAGAGAGAGAGAGAGAGAGAGAGAGAGAGAGAGAGAGAGAGAGAGAGAGAGCTAGGTCACGAGAGACCGGCATCACTTGGAAAGACACGACGGCGTCTGAGAAACATCAAAGGAGCCGGCGACGTGAATTCCACGTGTGCATTTTCGATACGCTTACCGAAACGAGAAGAGGGGGCCACCCTTAATTTAGGAATGCGTCGCGCGGTACGCGTGGCATGGAATTCGCGGATGTTGACGAAGCACTTACCGGTTCGTGTCACGTCCTCGCTACAACTTCTTCGGGGATGTAACGGCAGTTTCGAACGCCGCGCTGTGCATCTCTCCCGCGTGCAGTCTCTCTGACGAACCCCGGCGAGCATTCGCGCGGCCAATCTGCATGCCCGTTGCCCGACACGAGAAGTGCTCAATCCAATGGGGGTTTAAAGCGAGATGACTAACCGTCCGGAATTCCAAGAGATATAGCTCCGCGTTTTCCTGCCGTCTCACCGAGCGTGCCGAATATCGTCCAGGTTTCTCTATCCCTCTTTCTTTCTCTCTCCCTCCCAACGTATATTTATTTCATTTCCATTACAGAAGAGCAGAGGGAGGAATGAAAATTGACACGACGAGACGAGGCGGTGGTACCGCCTGGAGGAGACGTGCCGCACAAAAAGTTCCGTCCGTGAGTTCTCGAAGAATACTACATCGCGTCAAGAAGGCCACGCATAGAAGGCGATAATACGAATCGCAAATAATACAGCCACCTCGCGATGATCGCGTACCACCGCCCGTGCCCGCGCCCGCGCCGGGCCCCCCCTCGGTCGTAAATCGTCCGATTTACAAGTGAATATCCTCCGCCTATTTTACTCCGCGTACGTTCGTTTGCTTTGAGAATTTACGAACGTTTCCGACGGCTGGAGCGAAGAGAGGTGTCCGTTGTGTTAACATCCGCAGTCCTATTGATCGCGTCGTTCTATCGAACGGACGTCGTTCTTCTCTCTTTCTCTCTCTCTCTCTCTCTCTTCCTCCCGGTGCTTCTTTTCTCACCATCCCTTTCTTGCCGGTTCTTCTTCCCCGGCTCGCTGCAAAATAATCGCGGAATGAATAGGAAGGATCCATTAAATAAGCTTTGTCGTTTGCTCTTAATGAGAATTAAGCCGGAAACGTAAATCCTTCATCACTTATCTCCCGGAGGGATTGGCATCGGGATGAGCTACTCCTTCGGCGAGATCCTCCGGTGGCCGACCGAGGCCTCGAAGGGGCAAACCACCTCGCCCGTGAAGAAATATCGTCCGTTAACTGTTTTCTCTCGACGGTTAAGAGCCTCTCTTCGAATCGGGCTCTATTGATTTCCCTGAGTATGATTACGTAGCAATAAGAATGCTGATTTATTTTGCGATTGGAATTGAACTGCCATTAAAAGCAGATCGGATCAAAATCGCAAGCGCGGTACGGCATTGCAGAGAGAGAACGAGAGAAAAAAAAAGAGAGACGGAAATAGAGAGAGAAAGAGGAGGGAGGGAGAAAGGGGGAGGCGTGAGAGAGGGAGGGGGAAGAGAGAGAGAGAGAGAGAGAACGAGCCGACTAACTTTCCTGTAACTAATATACGCGTGTCGACCGGTAATTAAGGATTCAGCATAATTCTTTGGCGTATTTTGCGTGTTCCTCGGCCAGCAGAAGAAAGAAAGGGAAAGAAGAAACTGCTCCTCCCCACTCCGTCCGGCAGCGGTCGAGAAACTACTTTCGAAAGCGGGAAACTTGGGGAAACCGCGACACGTTAGCCAATATCGGGCACTTTCAACCGTAATTGCACCCGAAGAATCGAGCTCATTCGCGAATTAGGAGGCGCATTTGATATTCTCTTCGTCCGCCGTAAGCTCGACAATCCGAAGATGGGTGATCCGTCGTTAAATCACGTACGGCAAGTTGATCGTTGATGTGCGCCGGCATGAATGCCTCGCGGGAATCGAATTGGATACTTTTCGCCTATAATGTATTCCTTTCGTCGTCCTGCGCTCGAAACTCGCTTAAACACGACAACGGCGCCCGTTTATCCGCGCCGATACGCGAAACTACTCCCGCGCCTTGATTATCGAATTATCATCTCCCATGTCTCCGTTCTCTCTCGCGCGTAATCCGACGTTCGTCCGTGAATATGTTCGCGCGCTGCCTCCCTGCCGCGGCCGAGATATCCGTGATTGGAACGTTCTTTCAAGCAGATGTTCCGCAATAGCGTGCTTAGGCGGAGAAAAACGCGCACAACACGGCGACACGGCGAGCGACGTTGCTACGGAGAAAATTGCCTGGGGAAGGAAAATTACACACGCGTGAATGTTTACGCGTACACAGAAGCAAGTAAGCCATGAAAAATCATTCCGACGAACCTCTCGCGTCTTGCTTATCGGTCAAATTAAGCGAATCGCTAAATTACCACTGCACATCCTGCTCGCCCGCCTCCCCCCCTTTCTCTCTTTCTCTGTCTCTATCAGAGTTAGAGAGAGGGCTTCTATGGCGTCCAGTTGGTTTATTTATGAGAACTATAACTTTAAATATAATTAACAATAATTTTTAATTATTATATAATTACATTTATAATTTTTAATTGAAATTAATATTTATTCGCTCGTTAAGTTTACGCAGTTCGTCTCTTACTTTCTTCGTCTTCTCTTTTTTTCTTTTTAACTTTATATGAGAGCTACCTATCCTACCGGGGTTGAAGATTAAAATTCTAATTCTAATTCTAATTCTCCTTTACGACGCTGCTTCCGTACGCGCGATATTTCTTTCGGCGGCAAATCGTCGCGGAATTACACGGAATGAAAAAACATTAGCTCCCACCCGTCTTCGATAACGGCTGAAGGTATCCCGACACCGATACGGCGACTCTTATCTCGCGATGCGAAATTTACCTTCTTCGAACAACAAGCGGCGGGGATGTGCACGGACGCTTCGCCGTTCTCTGGAACATAGTTAAAAAGCTTGCACACAATTTGTACGCTTTTGCGCCGAGGAAACCTGGCGGATCAAATCCAATAAAGTCGAGAAAGGCGATAAAGCGGTTAAATCGACGGCGCGTTAACGGGAAGCCCCGACCATTGTTTCGCGAAACCCGACGGGAAAAGCGTGGCGCCTTGTCGAAGGCGTACGAAGGCGCGCGGCGGCGAATCCGCCGTTGCCGTTGCCGGAAGACGTATACCACCGACAGCCCTCTCCCTTATTCCTTCCCTTTCCCCCCTTCCCCCCCGTCGCCCCCGCTCTCTTTCCTCGCATTTCCGCACCGTCGCGTTGCTTTTATTAGACTCGGAGGTAAATCGTCGCCGATTAAAGTAATGGGGTAACAGCTGATACAACGATCGGCAAGTTTTACATTTTACAAGGGTTGCGGAGACGGACATAGATGCTGTGTGGCGAAGAGTGGCGAGGCAAATGATTACCATTACCGGTTAGTTTATCCGCTGCGATGTCGAACCGCGCTCGGACGGCTCTCAATTTTGCATTCGCTGCGAGGAAAGGGCGCTCCATTTTCGCCGGGATCGGACCGCCGTTAATTGGTGAAAACCAAATAACGAGCTTAAAATAGTGCGCGCGCGCGCGAGCGCCTGCAAACCTGCCTAATAGGGGTAGCTCATCTTAATTCCAGCTGCTTCAGAGGAAGAGAGAGAGAGAGAGAGAGAGAGACAGAGGATGGCTAGAGAGATGGAGAAAGAGAGAACGAGACCTCTCGAGTGGCCTTTCGTAAACGTCCGACGTGAAGGGCCAAGTTTCAGATGGTCGGCGGTGGCGGCAGTGGCGGCGTCACGGTTTCGTTTTTCAGCGCTAATGGCTTTACGTGTCCGCGTGATTGAAGTAAATGCACCGCGATAAATGGATAGTTACCGGTGATAAACGAGCCGCGGAGGGCGAAGATATTTTTTACAGCCGCGAGGTATCTCCTCGAGCGCACATTACTTACCCGCAAAAATGAAGCGAACGCTGTTAAGGAAGTTTGAAATAATTAAGGGAGTGGAGATGAAGTGTTGATGAAGTTCAAGATTGATAACATTGGGGATCGGCAGCAAATTCAATCGGCGATTTCCGCGTCGGGAGCATGTTCCTTCCGTGGAAATAGGCGGAAATTTCGAAAGAAATTCCCCGCCGCGAGACGCCGCGTGACGCCGCGATATGCGACTTTAATTTCGCGTTTACGTTATTAACAACCTGCGTATCGTCGCTTGCATATACCTGCGTAGGTAACCAAGCCGAAATTCTGTATTCAAATTAATCTCAATTACAAATTCCGTCGAACTTGAAGAACTAACGAACTTTGAGAACTTCGAAATTCGGGGAAGAGATTTACCTTGATGCTACAAATAATTACTTAATAACTACCACTTTCTCCGTATTGAATTGTTCTTGAGAAAGAGCCTTAGAATTATCAAATATTCGATTGTTTCAATATTTCATCCATATCTAATCTCTATTCAAAATTCCATCGTACAATATTTTAATTATATAAATTGTAAATAAAGTACATATGACAAATAGATATTAATTAATATAATTGAACGATAAAATCAGTGGGTAAATGAAACAACAATCTTCTTTTCATTATGATAAATTTCTCCAAACGAATGTATCGAGAGCAAAGAGATATCCGAATCTCGAAATTTAAGGTAAATGTCCCTATTTGTGACCATATAAGATATTCGCATCAGTTAAAAAGACAAAAAAGTACTCTAAAATGATTAGAATAAAAGAACAATTATACCGAACTTAAGATTAATCATTTTTGTATCGGAAAACTTGTTTTATTCGAGTTTTAAACATAATCTAATAAATATCAAAAGAGCAATTGCAAACTATGTAGATGTACATATTTTTTCTCTATTTAATCTGAAAAATATATTGCTATAATAGTGCCTTTACTTTTGTTAATTTATCGATTTTTGGAAATTCCAAAATCATCAAATTAACAAAAATCAGGACGCTTTATAACAATATATTCTCAAGACCAGAGTAGAGTAGAGTAAAAAAATCTAGTACTATTTCTCCTCTCGACATATAATTAACGAGATATCGTAAGTTAAATATTGAAAAAGTTATCAAGTTTCCCTTAAATATTTCAAAAAATATTAGGTAAATAAAAAAATGTTCCAGAGAAAAGTTGATAAAATTAATTAGTAGAAAAAGAAGATATAATAAAAAATTGATTTCTTCATTTCTATTTAAAAAAATTAAGTTAACCTTCAACTGATTTTAAATACACGTTTCAAGGTCAAACCTAAAACATCATTGTACGTCCCTCTTTAAACCATACAACTTTTATTTAAAGCATTTCTTTCTCCAACGCTTCGTTTTTGGGATATTTCGCACTATTAACTTAAATGGTCCACCCTTTATAGGCACGTTCATCTATCTATCTATCTAACATTTTTATTTCGTGTAATAAGTTGCATATTGTGTATAAGTTGCAAAATTAAAATTAATTCTCTTGCATATTGTATGTATGAGGAAATATGCATAAGAGACAGTTATTGAATACAGCGCAACTGAAAAGAAATAACATAACACACTTATCTACAGCGCCTATAGCACGATAGTATCCCGTTTTTCTAAAAATTAATCATGACCATATTGTATTATTATACATGGATGGATTTAGCATCAAATGCTCTTTAATTTTTGTTCCTCATGAAATTTTTAAATTTTGCAAAATTAAAGAGATAGGGGGGAGGAGGTTGAAAATTTTGACACTTTTGAAAAATCTGAATATATCGTTGCAAACAGTATAAAAAACAGTATACTGCAAAACTTTTGTAGGAAATATCTTTTCATATACCTCGTACTTTAGAAGATATTGGCAAAAAATGAAAATGATAGGTTCTTTTTAGGGATTGTTTCACCCTCTAAACCTTGAGATACGCCGATAAAAAAAATACATGTCTTATAGTTTTTGTTGCTCTATAACATATTCAAAGCCCATCAAAATCGGTGAGGGACAGTTCCGATTCTTTCCTTGCCAGTAACCTTGCTGATCTGCTTTGTAAAATCATTACATTATCAGATTACTATATTTGTTGACTTTTATTTAGCGATGAATGATCAAGTGACATCATTAGAATAAAGTATTTTTTTATATTTGACAAAGAAATTACTCAATAAGTAATTGAACAAATTAGTAATTTGAAGAATTGTGACATGGTCACAAATCGAGACATAAAATACACGATGTTCCAGTGACCTAATTTAAAATGATAGCGTTGTTGCTAGAGTTTTCCCTCGAGCAAACATCGAACATTTTTCCGTTTCTCGTACAAATGCAACTGTCATCCGTCTAGAAGCGTATGGAAATGGATATTAATTATGATTTTTTGGAAAAAAGCAGCGAAATTTATCATGACTAATTTTCTTGAGTCAGTCACAAATAGTGACATGTTTGTTTTGTTGTACCTATTTGTAATGTTCACCTATATACTCAAAACTATCAACCTTTTTCGGGACCCACAAATAATACAACACTCATTAATCATTCACTGATAGTTTCTCGCACAATTTTGTTCTTCAACATTTGTTTTTGATGGCATAACAAAGCTGTAGACTGTTCCATGAAAAACGCCACATCTACTAGCGTGACGACAAACATGCGCTCGATCTGCTACTGATGGCGACACGAGCGCCTTATTTCACATTTTCACGAGTATTGGTTAGTTAAATATCATTTATAAACCATATACCAAGTAGTTCATTAATCGTCAAACATGATGAATATCATTTTAGAAGATGAATTATTAAAAAGTTCTGATTAGCTTATATAAAAGTTTGCGAATGGTCACAAATAAGATCATGGTCACAAATTGGGACATTTACCATATATATATAGCTTTATGAATCTTCGATTATTTTCGTCGACTTATATACTCGTATCTGCATTTACTACATTATTTCACACAATATAAAACATTAATTCACATTGTCGAGTAACGGTCTGCGAATATGAGCTGATAATTATACCCCTAAACATTAAACATGTACTGTGAATACCGACTTCTTGAATCTGCCAACGTTTTCCTTCGTATCTCCATTTAATTCTATTCTCGTATGGAATCAAACCTTAAATCTCTACTGGTACACAGTGTATTATTGGACACATAACTATTATCTTTGCCTCTGCAGATTCTTCTTAGTCAGCTGTTTCAAAAGTTAGTCAGCTATTTCAAATCCCATTGAGACCTCCAATGCTGAGGAAGAAGAGATATTGAGAGAACAAAAATTTTTATTGCTTCCTTTACTCATATCCACACTTTAATCTTAGATTATTTATTATATGCTTGCCTCACTGTGTCTACGACTGAGTTGGTTATATAATTGACATACATTGTTGGCGCTAGGAATAACGATAAAAAACACAAGTAGTAATCATTTATACAGCCCATCAAAGTGGGGCAATAACTTGCACACAATATTGCATCTTGAGATTCTTCGTTGCTCCTTGAAATTCGCGGCGGAATTCGCGGGATTATCAGAGAGAACCGAAATTTCAACTCGGAACGTAGCTTCGCGCTCGCGCACACTTGCCGCAGACTATCGCGGACCCGTATTTCCCGTAGATTTCGCTCCTTCTACTCTCGAGTGCCGCTCTTCGTCAGTCGAGTGGAGCAATAAAATCGAGCATAGAGCATCTTCCCTTCTTGCCTTCCGATAACACCCTTAATGTGTACAAGTATAACGCGATTCTCTCGACTTTTATTAGCGGGCTCGATTCAATGGCGCTGCTCGCAAATCATAAATGCGCTCGTTAAGAGAGGTGGTGGTCCGATGAGAGCGCGAGTCCTCGACTCGATCTCTCTTTCTTCCTCTCGTTTTCTCTCTCGACCTCTGCTGCTTCCAATCTGCGCACCATGAATCAATTATAAATTACGAATCGCAGAGTGAAAAAAAAGACCGTCGCGCGGAGTCTTCGCGGCAAGGAGCGCGGACGCTCTTATATACGAAGTTATGGAATTCGCGTTGAACGGGGCGAAATTAACGTTCCCAAAGCGGGTACACCGACTCAGGGAAGAAGATCGATCGCGGGATAATCGGCCGGTAGATTGCGAGCAGCCGAAATTACCGCGGATTCTTCAGCTACTCGATTTCATAGCGTTGCCAACGTGGCGTGCGCGCATTCATCTTCGCTGCTTAAAATTGCCGTCTTGCTCGAGCGCGCGCGCGCGTGAGTCTGACGCGGAATGAAAGCGTCGACGAATTTAACCGTCGCTCGACGGACAGCTTCGTCAATGCCGTAATTGGCCGTATATTTTTGAGAAAAGAGGACACGGGAAAAGTAAAAAGGAAACGAGTGTGAGAGAGAGAGAGAGAGAGAGAGAGAGAGAGGGAGAGTGTGAGATCATCCGAGGACATCGAAAGTAAGCTCAGTAATCAAGAGTCAACAACGACTGGGAACCGACGAGAAACGCAATCAGGGTGAAACGCGCGACGTCGGCGCGACGAGGCGGGTTTCATGCACGGGGGCGGCCGCGCCGATGCAAAATGCAGCTCGGCCCGACTTGCTTCCGAAGCGGCAGCTGCTGTCGTTGTTGTTTGCGTCCCGATTGCGTCATTGTTACGGGCCAAATTGACATCAGAACTATGCAGCGCGTTCTGAAAGCTGCGGCCAAAGCTTTTGTAGACCTACTCATTCGCGACCGGCACCCACCGACCGGCGCGCACCGCGCTCCCCGAGCGGCCTCGCTGCCGAGCTGTAGCGCTGCCTCATACTAGCCGGCTATGAATCGCGCGTCCGGCACACACGGTCGCTGGCGATCCCCCAGCCCCACCCCCCCCCTCCCTCCCCGGGCGTAGCGCAGCACAACGCTTTCGAAATCGGAATTTTGATCGTCGTGCCGGCGCGACAAATCGTCGCGTTCTGTCATCTCTCGACGGTGCCGATCTTTCACGTACGGCCGGTGTGCATGTGAGTGCTCGGTTTTATCGTGCAGGCGCGCGCCGCTCGTCCACCCGAGACGAAAGATTTTCCCGTAAAAACGTCTGTGAACGCTAAATTAAGCCCGACTGACGTAGTTCTCGAACTGCCGATTTATCGCAGTTCGCAATATGGCACGCCATGCCTGAAGATGCCGACATACGAGGCGGCTGCTAAGTGCGTTTATATTTCTTGGACGGATTGTTACTTCAACCATTCTTTTGCGACGAGATTTTGGTCTCGAAGCCCGCGAGATTTTTGAATCTCTGTCACAGGAGGATACTCGCGAAATCTTTTAAAGACCGTTGACATACACACACGTCATCACTGACGTTACTTTTAAAAACTCTAGATGATGGAAGAACTCTAGACCTTTTTATTTTTAGAATAATCTTCTTTTCCCCTTTTCTATCTTTTCTCTGTTATCCGCTCTGTCCTCTTGCTAATATTTCTACCGTTCTTTTTTCCTTTTTCTCTTATTTAAGCTCTGTTCCATTACGTTGTTTCATTCGTGATCTCGCGATCTCATGTTACGCTCCTGCTTGCGAAATAATATCATCGAAACAGCACGATGTTTCCGGTTCGGTAGATCGAGCATCTGTATACCCACGAAGATAATTCTGCCGAAAAGTCATATGTCGAGGCGAGGAGTATTTTTCTAGCTCCGCAATATATTTTTCCCCCCATATAACGCATTGCGGCCCTGCAATAGCCGATTTATTTATCTTTATACTCTATACACAGAAAGTCGATTGTAGACTGCAGACGGTCCTCGACTTATCGATCTGAGCACTTCGCCTTATAAAATTTAACGTCGTCGCGAGGCTTCTTACTGCTGGCCTTTCGTTGGCCATGATTTGTATTCGATGCCATAACTGCCCTCTCCTTCCTTTCTCTCCCTCGACGTCGTCCTCGTTTCTGGACCAAATGCGACAATATCGATGTCACCACTCTCTCTGTTTCTCTCTCCCTCCCTCCCTCTCTTTCCCTTCCTTCGTCTCCCTTCTTCTATCCTTCTTCCTTCTCGCTGCATTCCCGGGTCTCTTTCGTTTCCCTCCGCGTTCTCTCATTCAATATGCGATCTCCGAGCAGACATTTGCCTTTGATGCGACCGAGCGAGCGAACGCGTGTTGTATCACGGCTGCTGCAGCTATCGCCCACAACGCTGGCGCGTTCTACGATTTTCATCGCGAATAACCTGTCCGAGTTTCCTTCGCCTCGGCGGAGCCACCGCTGCTGAAACTCGGAGAAACGCCGGAGCTGTCTGGTCTCTGCAATTATTTAATTCGCGATTAGGACCAGCCGGGCCCGGCGATCGATACTCGCTGTTAAATAAGCGAAGCGCAGAATTGGCACAGTCTCTCGCTCTTACCGTGTTACCATCTCAATCTGACGGCCGCGGCATACTGCGTAATTCGTCGCTCTTATCGTCGCTCCCGTCGCTCTGTCGATGTAATTGAATTTCGCGAGATCTAATCGTTTCGCTAATGACATTGGTAAGTCGGTTGCGCCGCCTTCAGCTTTTATTTCCGACGGCGAGCGCTAATAAAAACGAAGCGTCTCTCACCGTTGTCTCTCCGTTTCTTTTTCCTAACGGCTCCTCTCCCGTCTCCTCCTCTTCTTCTTGTTCTTCATTCTGTCTTCCCCCCCCCCTCCTCTCTCTCTCTCTCTCTCTCTCTCTCGCCCCTCTGGCGGTCGCCACTCGGGGCGACCCTTTAATTCATCCCTCCGCAGATCTACTCGTCCGCTTTTCTCTCCTGCTTTCCCTCCCCCGGGGCGCTCCCCGGGGATGGGCCACCATCATAACAGCGTTTTCTCGCGTGCACGTGGAATACAAAGCGTCGTCGAATCTACGAGTCCCTGGAGCGGCGGCACGACTTCGTCCTGCGAGCGGGATACGGTCGTGGCGCGTTTTGCTACCTACCGGAATCAGGAGTTATCGCGAAATGGTAGGAAGCAACGGCTCAATTGCATTTCCCGTGCGCGCCCTCCTCTCTTCGGCTACTTCTAATCCGTTACTTCCTCAGTCACGCTTTTGCACGGTGTTCGTCGACGTCGACGGTACTCGCGTCTGTGAAATTCTGATGTGACCAGACTGTGACTTCGGTAAATCCACGCAGAGACGATGATTTTATATCTCGACGTCGGAATATAAAATAATATCGCGCGCGAATAAATTCCTCGCCATTTGAAAAGTCTCGCGTTATTGCGACGCGACGCCGCGACTTGCGAACAACCTGCCACCAACCGTTATTTTTCCACCGCGCCTCGCTTTCGGGAATTTCAAGAGGTAAATCTTCAAAAAATATCCATCTGTGTTGATAGTTATCCACGGCGGCGGATCTTCATATCTGAAATTCTATCTTCATATTTGAAATTCGGAAGATTTCGTTAAACGGATGGACGAATTAACCGAAAATATCGTCGGTGCGTTTAAGCTCTCATCACGGCTTCGAGAGACGTACGTCAGATACGGTACGTACACACTCGCAATTCGCGAGTAACATAGCGCGCAGTTTATCCGGCACAATTTGTCACGTCTGATCATAAGCCGACCGTAAACATTCCCTTTCGCGGCTGTGCGGTTCACCGGCGAGTAATCACTCTCGCCGCATGCACCTTAACCTTCGACCGCTGTTGCGACTCGCTCCTCGCTCATCCGCGATGAAATTACACGTGTATCCATACAACTCGCCTCATTTAGGATCGAATACAGCAAATCCGTCGTAATTTGGCGTGAGAGCGAGTTATTTGCAAACGTGCGTCCGGCTCGATTCGACGATGGACGTCGATTTTGTCGATCGGTTTAGATTTCGAGATCGTCATCGGAGAGACACTTTCTCGTCGCTATACGTACGGAGCGACAATTCGTATTCTCCGGTATTTTATTATCGCGCGTTGGAAATTGTTCGTGCCTTCGCATATACGAGTGCATGCAGCGTCGGCGTGCGTGGTGTACACGAAGCCTCAAACAAGCGGGATTTATTTCTCGTTATCGACACGTCGAATATTTTCCTCGTTATAAGCCCGCGCTCGTAGTAGGCACGTCGACGCAGATAACGCCATCAAAGATGACCGTTTCGATAGTGTCGGACGAATAGGATATTGACGGCGGGTTTCATTCCCGGATGTCGCGACCGCGATGTACGCGTGACTTACGCCCCGCAAAGATAACAGCGCTCGAAAACTGGAGAAATGAAAATTCGACCGGCGCTGTGTGTGTATGTGTGATTGTTTGTTTGTTTGTACGTGTATGTGTATGTGCGTGTGTATGCCCGATATCGACATGACCGATCCCGCGAGAGTCTGTCAATCGTCAGAGCGGAATAATAGCCGGTGTAACGTTCCTTCCGTCCAAACTAGAAATTCTCGCGGCAGTTTGCGTCACGTGTAAAATGTATTTTATTTGGAGGCGGCGGTGATATCGATCGGCAAGATTTCGGGAGCTTGCGGATGCTTTGCGATCTCGTTGCTCGGTATTAACCCTTAGGCCGCCGGGATTTAAAAAATAAATAAATGTCCTTAAACCCATAGAAACTAGTACTCAAGTATCTCCACATATTGCCCAAATATGGACTGACACATATGTCCCAGTCAGCGGATGACGCCATATGGCGGGGAAAGATACGGAGCATTATTTAAAATTTCAATTTTTTTAAAACAGTTTTTTCTGAGTCTTTGAAATTTATTGCATTTATCGAGTTTTGTAAGATATAAAATAATAATAACAATAGAAAAATTTCTTTCATTTTTTATTTTTTTAGCTTTTTATGTATTATTTTTTGTCATTTCGCACAAGTAATTCCTCTTTACCGTGTGTCTGTGTATATTTGTGGTTTTTTGCAGCTATAAAGACGTCTCTGACTGTGTACAAGTGTACATTCGTATTTGTGTAGGCAAAGGTAAGGATGAGAGTATAGTGGCTATGCGGATGTCCGTTCTTAGAATTACCCGAAATCAACGACGTAGACGTGGCGGACATCTGATTCCACGTGTGTGCGTGTGCGTGTGTGTGTGTGTGTGTGTATACACATTTTTATTACACATATAGACATCATGCCTATATAAATTCATCATTTAAACAATTATATTATACATATTAATTATGACGCTATATAGCGTCATTCCAGTGGTCTAAGGGTTAAAATGTTTCATAATCGATCGATAAGTAAACGGACAGAATAAAGTTTTGCGTTTGAATAATTATTTCCTCATTGTACTTTTCACGTTTGTCTTTCATTCCATCGGTAACATGCGAAAGTCGACAATACGCCCAACGCTTTTGCCCGTCGTCGTACCTGTGCCGGCAGCTTCCCCTTTCTCTTTCGAAAAATTTCCGCAACGTTGAAGACCAGCCTCCGTGAAATGAACGTGAAAGACCGAGACGTGTCGATAACACGTCTCGGCCTTAATTAATTCGCACGATCTATGGCTCGTGAAGGGAAAGTTCTTCGGTAGTTTTGAGCCATTTTTTTATCTATCACGCGCTAACCTCAACCTCAACCGTCCGCTCTTTTTTTTTTTTTTGAAACATACCGAACTCGATTAAGCTTCTTGTTCCGGGTCCGGGCGCAACGCGAACAAGCGAATGAGAGAACGAGCGAGCGTGCGCGCACGCGCGTGTAAGCACGGTTGCCCCCCTCCCCCCCCGGTCAGAAATGCCAAACTAATTTAAAACTGTTCATCGTTAGGTAGTGCATG
The DNA here is from genome assembly GCF_003227715.2 of Harpegnathos saltator. Classification (NCBI taxonomy): domain Eukaryota; kingdom Metazoa; phylum Arthropoda; class Insecta; order Hymenoptera; family Formicidae; genus Harpegnathos; species Harpegnathos saltator. Next base: position 475,887 of record NW_020230072.1, on the reverse strand, counting down.
AATGGAAGAATGTTTGTGGCAGTTTAATTTGAAGTAAAAATGCAGTCGGACGGCAACTTCAATTTAGAAGTAATTAACAAACCGCATAGATTCGTCATTGCTCCCGTTGCATAGTTCACGGCATAACAGATTTCAAACAAAGGATGATTCTGAGCGTTTCATAATTAGGTTCCGCTCGTTAAAATGAGATATTCGTTCGCGTCAAGTATCGTTCTTTTGAAGGATAAAAAGATACTTCAAATATATATAATATATATTTCTCATTTTACATATTTTACCTATTTCCTGAGATTTATATAGTGTCTCGAGAAAAAGGAAAAATGAGTTACTTGAAGAATCTACGCAGGTATCTCAAACATTTTTTCTCTCGAAGAGACATATCGACGAGCTTTCTGCAAAATTTTTTTTCATCGGGAAAACGAGTTCGTTACTTTATGCGTTGTGCGCGAAAGAGACTCCGCGCTTCCCCCTTGATCTATTTAATTTTAAGAGGCAATTCAGTTTGGAATGCCGGAGGCGAGTCGCGGCAGGTGTCTTTATCGTCATCCTTCGGCTTTTTTCCGGGTAATCTGTACCAGCATCGCTGTCGAGTGGAACTGTTCAAGATGTAGGTGTGATAACGAACTAATACGGGTTACGGTGTAATCTGCATAATAATGCGCGGGCGTTATTGGCCTGTGGATTTCTCTTCGGCTGCATACAGATTCAAAATTACTGAGACTCGCTCCCGAGCTCTCGTCGCACGCGTGACGGAAAGACGGTAGAAGTTGAATCAGTGCGCCCCGGAATTTGAGCTTTCTTTCCCTCCTGTCGTGGATCGCCGCTGAATTCTAATGGCTCCTAAAGACACCACGAGTTCACCGCAAGCTCGAAATTTATTCTGTACGCTCCTCTCTCTCTCTCTCTCTCTCCCTCTCTTCCTACTTCCTTCCTTCTCTTTCTTTCCCTCCCTCTATCTCACCAGTCTTACTTACAATTTAATTACGATATGTACCCACTGAAGGGACCGCACTAACGCTCGAGTGAGTTACTTTTCCGTGAGCGAAAAACTGTCGGCTCTCTTAGCTTGAGAGACGAAACGGTCAAGAAAACTGCATAATTAAGACCTTTTTTATCATCTGGTAAACCGTAACTCGAGATTCAGCCAATTTTGTACGGATAAACTGGATATTTATATATCGCGTGTATTAAACCGCGGACATAAACACGCCAATGAAATTGGACGTTAAGCTAAATTGAAAAGCGGAAATTTACTCGACCGGCCGCTTTTTCGCGCTTCAACTCGCTCCGCCGTGTAGCCAAAACTATAAAACAGTTACTCTTCTATGTCTCATCAATTCACTTTTCCTGCAGCGTGAGCTCTTAACTTTAATCCCATTTATCATCCAATTCTATTCGCTTACCGTTGCTATATATTTATTAAGTTCGCCGTGAAATATCACGTAAAGTAATTATTAAAGTTAAATAGACATCACATGGAGAAGAGAATCGAGTCTCTCTCTTGGGAAAACTTACTACTTGAGATCGATTTTAATATCCTTCAGAGATATTCGCGACTGGGATTTTCGAAGTATGCGCCGTCGATGTACTGGATAAACTTCGTTACAAAGTTGCCTCATATCCCCTTGCCTCCATGCCCCACCTCCTCCCATATACGGTCGAGTAATTTTAATTGCTAATCATTGAAAATTTTTCCGCATCGTCGCACCGCTCGCTACGATCCGCAGAACTTCTCGATGCGTTATTAAACACTTTTTATCATCTGGTATTGTACATCAACGATTTCACATCGATTTCTTCTCTCTCTCTCTCTCTCTCTCTCTCTCTCTCTCTCTCTCTCTCTCTCTCTCTCTCTCTCTGTTTTCCTTTGGTTTCTTTTTCTTTTTCGAAAACGCGGTTAAGCCCATTGCAGATTTACGGCCGTGCCTACTAATACCACTTTGAATGTCTGATACGTTGTAATTCCGGAAACTCCGCAGTCAAGCTCCCACTTCCGGCGGTGCCGTTGGGAAGTTCGCCGATAACACTATGTTGCGGGAGAGACAACCCAACCTAAGTACCGTCTCTCTCTCTCTCTCTCTCTCTCTCTCTCTCTCTCTCTCTCTCTCTCTCATCCTCTCCCTCTCTCTCCATGACCGACAGATTTGCGTTTAATGTCTCGATGCTATTTCAGTTTTTACTGCGCTTCTCCACACGATACAAAGCCCTTTTGCCGTCACGTCACGAATCGGCCCTTAATTCATCGCGTTTCCAGTACTTGTTAATTGCGCATTGCTATCGCAAATTGGATTTGTCCTTCGTATATATTACAGACGCCTTTCTTCGGCACGCTCTCAACGCGCAGTCGGCATCGCGCGTGTTACGCATTCGTCACGTCGCACAGTCGAGCGATCTACGGCTGCTCAAGAAAATTATTTCATCTCGCGGAACTCTCTTTCGCACGTCACAGATTTCGCGCGTACGCGCGATCTAACCGCTTAATCCACTCGCTTATACGGATATCTTCGCGATACCTTGTACACGAGCATGTACACCAGCAGCTGATGACCTTTGGAAAGATCACGGAGCGCAATAATAAAGTTATAAAACGATAGCGAAATGAATCGTTTAGAGATCTCTCGGAAAGTTCAAGCTCGTCAGACAATTCATCAAAGTTCAAACGATTAAATTTATAAATGAGTCATTTTTGCTTTCTGACGGTATTACTCCCACGTCGTTTGCCCATTATTGGAAGATGCATACTTGACACAGACGCCCACACACACACATGTGCACATCCTTTTGCATGAAATGTTGATGGGAATCACGGTAGCCAGGGAGCATCGCGTTTCGCGCAAAATGTCAGGGAATGTCAGAAGTCCAATCTAGAGGCATCGATAATTGTAGAATCGCAGTAATGCGGCCTCGCGTGCGTTAACGAATCTCGCGTTATTCGAATCGCTCGTATGGGCAAACACTCGCACTCGCCGATACGTTCAGCTCGAATTATTCCGGCTGGCCACTTTTTCAATGTCCTCGTCAATCATACGGAATCTAAATTAAAAGCGTGGAAATAAATGTTATCAATTTAATCGAACGTTTGTCGAGCATCTTTTGTATGCGTTGCGTTAACGAAAAAAAAAAAAAAAAAAAAGAAAAAACAGAACATCAGACTGTCACAACGGCTGTACGGATTGGGCGTAAATGTCGAAACTTGTCAGTAAAAGCGACATGAAAAAATGATTGCCAATCTCGCGAAATAGAGGGACGTTTCATCACCGGTGTTACCTACACCTACACATGGGAAACCGCTGTGTATTTAAATATTCCGCATTACCGCGAAAGCTCGCCCGCTCGCTATATTCTTTCACCGTTAATTCTCATTCCCTCTCAAATAGAGCAAACAACATTATTCTGTTTCGATAGGCGATCGTTCGTTACCAATATAATCACGTAAGCAAGAATCCGAAATAGACATTAATCGCGGAATATCGCGTTACTCTCTAGGGATTTGCGCACTTAGTATCGCGGAGACTCCGCTACATATTCACGAGCCGCAATTTCATTACAAAATTGCCGCGTATCTCTCAGCGTTCGCCGTTTCGGCGTCTTGGGTGTCACTCGTCATGGCGTTTTCGCGTCGCACCAGCGTCATTTCTCAAGTCTGCGACGAGCAAACAGATTCGCGTGCACCGGATTCGGTCCGTGCAAAAACTGTTACTTGTCAACGGGTCATTCGTGGCCGTCTCGATGATTTCATATGAATTCAAGTTGACTGGCGATTGATTTATCAAGAGTTATTTGCGCGATGAGACCGCTAGCGATGATAAATTATCGCCGCTGAAAGGCACATCGTGTACAACGTCGCTTTGTGCCATGTTCTTGCGTGCGTTATACTTGCCGGAGAAGACAAACGAGCGCTAAACGACAGACGTCTCCGACTAGAAATTTTGATCAGGCACGCCTGATATTGACAAGGACCTAAAGGGGTGAGTGAAAGGTAATCCCAATTAAGTCAGACCTTATAATGTCTTGATGACAATTGAGTAAGGAAGACCTTTGTAAGATTATAATGATTGGATATTAGGACCTTAATGCAACAATCTACTATATCATATAATAAGGTTCAGTTGATCGAGTCCTTGTCGGGATTCTTATTCATTCTACCTAATATGGCTTGCATTATCAGATTTTCACGAGTTACAATTGATTATCCTTCTCCCTTGACAGTCAATAAAAATAGCCGTAAAATTAACATGATATTGGATTTTTAAAAATTTGTTTTAAACTATTTCAATGTTTGGAAATTAATTTGTGAAAATTAGAGGTAATTTCTTTTTTTATGAACATATTACGTATATTGACTCCTCATATGAACCACTTGAAGACGTCCTGCGGACTCTGCCTATTTTAAATTCTTTTTATAAGTAAAGTGAATTAATTTTATATTATTCACTATATGTCCAAATGTACATACCAAACGAACATGTTTCCGCGACTCTTCGAGCACCGTGGGACGAGAGAACACGTCACACACCGATTTCTCTTTTTTTTTCTGTCCTTAACCCTTTAACTGCTACGGTCGAGATAACTCGAGTGTGGAAAAAAATGGCGGCCTTGTTACGATCGAGTTTACTCGATTTGGACTTTTTGTTCAAGTATCTACATCATGTATAGTGAGTTTTTACAACATTTATGAACATTTTTGCATGATCTTATATCATTATAAAATATTTTATAATTGTAAAAATAAATAAATCAGCAAAGAGGGTCATACTGGTCATTTAATATCTCAGCAGTTAAAGGGTTAATTGCTGAGTTTCTCTATTTCTGTTAGAAAGACTCGCTGAGTTATTTTAGCCAGGCGTTTTCCCTTCTAAATGTCTTTTAATAACTTCCTCCGTCGGACCAACAATTTTCTTTGAAGACGGACCGACCAGTCAATCTCTCATATTGTTACATGACGCGACTAACCTTTGACCCTCAAGATTCTCATGCCTTTTCCAAGTCCCTTTATAAATTTTATTGCGCGCCAACTCTAACTAAACCTAACGAAACTTTGAAATCTTTTTACTGCCATATGTACCCCATCTCCTACAATATTTATTCTTGAGATACCGTGACGCACCCTCAAAACCCCACCTCCAAAAATCTTTGCAACAAAGTCCTATGACCGTATTTGGATATAAACCTTAGATCCCTGACGCAACTTCCAAAACCTCATTCTCTCAACCGAGCTGACAATTTGAGAAAAGCCGAAAGGTTACTTCACTACTCGACAGTCTCGCGAGCTAAAAGGATCGAAACCTCCACTCATCTCGCGGCTTCTCAACTTTTAATTTTCTGTTCATACTCGCGATTCAAAACTAGTGCAGTTAAGCACTCGAAACTCAGCCCCGCCGGCACCAGGATAAAAGGTGCCAACCTCCTACACAAAACACAGATTGGAACTATCCAGGGCTTGCCACTCCTTTTTTATTAAGGCGACCTTCATCTTCAGCAAACAGTAAGTCACTCACATATTGTTTTTCTTTCCTAAATCGAACTCTCTCATTTGCATCCTTTTCATTTTTATCTCGAAATTCGTTGCAGTGGGCTATCGTGTCAACTCCTACGTGACTATCAAACCGAGTCCTCAACTCACCAGACCGTTCTTATCCTTCCTCACTAGATTGGATATTATTCGTTTTCTTTCCCCTTTTTCTCCCGTCAAAATATTTGCGCACAACCATTACATAATATACATGCTACTGTCCGTCGTTGTAAATATGTATAATTTTGTATTAACTACGCGAAATTATTGTACAAAACCTCGTGACGACAATATTTGTTAAAGTTATTTTAAATTTGCTCTTAGATCTACCTTAATAAAATGTGCCGTCAATTTTTTATAATTTATATTAATTTTATTTTATAATATAAATCACGTTTCCACCTTTCCAATTCATACCCCAATTTCAGCTATCAATTCGCGGTCCAATCCCAGGTAAAGAGATTTAGTTTTCTTATCTAAAAGTGGACTACCCGTCGTACGTCGCGATCGGAGTAAACGGTCCCTCTGGTCCCTGAGTCCCAGGACCTCCGGTCCTGTATCGCGCATACGCAAGTACGTGCGGAACTCGCAAGCGCGAGAACACGTTGCGTTCCTCCTCCAGGATGTAACAAATAATTAGTTTGATATTGAAACAATGAAATTACGGTCGAAGACAGCTCATATCTATAGCGTGTATATGTGTGCATGTGTATGTGGCAATCCCTTCAGTTCTAGCAGTCGCGAGACGTGAGAAAATTGGGAATAATTGTTTTTTATAAATATATATGCACATTGACGTTCCTTGAGTAATTAGTTTGATATTGAAACTATGATAATGAAATTATGATCGAAGCTCTATATTTATACGCTTTTGATAAAATCAAATTAATCCGAACACCGATATTGGGCTTTCGATGCCGTATGAGCTAAATGTCTCTGACTGGACAGAGAAGTTTTAATCTGAATTAAACGTGAAAAGGATTTAATGAGATAACTTAATAAGGACTTAACGTTCGCATCATTGAATCTCCCTCTTCCTCAGAGCAGAATTAATGTGCAATAAAGCGGATCAAAAACGAATGACTTCTGCAACTTGTTTCCACCCGCGAGAAAAAGTCGCAATTGGATCGCCGTTCTCGTGATAACAGCTAAATAAATAAATTGAATGAATGACATATTCGCTTCTGACGAGTTAAGGGACAGGATCGCACCATCGAAAATGACACTGTCACATGGGGATAAGAAATGAGGATGGCGCGTCGGCAAGATTAGAGGGAACCTCCGAAGCTTGTCCACTTGCGAGGCTTATGGTATTTAATTAAGACCAAGCTCACGATGCAAGAAAAAGAGAGAGATCTAGCGAGGAAGAAAGCAGATATAGAGTCTGCTGAGGGATGTAGGGCTGTCGTAGTTCGTGGCTGCCGCAAGGGTGCACCAGCCGCGCTCTTGCGCAACATCTCACGTAGGCCACGTGTAAAGAGTACACGGATATACTAGGTGGAGCAGAAGAGTGCTCTCGACCTGCGGAGTCGCTTATTTTAACGAGTGCCCGCGATAAAGCTCGCCGGGATTTAACGGCGACGGCAGACTACACACCGCAGCGCAGCACGACGGTAAGTCAAGTGCACGGGTATATGGGGCAATCGATATCATTAAGCATGCACTATGTGTATCTATTTCTCGTCTCATATTCGGGCCTTTCGTCTTTCGCCGTTGTCGTCGTTGTGCAGTCGTGTTTATCAGCTCGCAATCCGCTCGTTCACACCCGCGTTCTTACGTGTCTCCGCGTACGTGCGCGCGAGATAGGACGTAGCGTTGCACACTAATTAAGCGCCACGTAGCCTGCAGAAAGGGTCGAGTGAGGGAGAGAGAGAGAGAGAGAGAGAGAGAGAGAGAGAGAGAGAGAGAGAGAGACGCAGGGGAGATGCGCGTGAGGTTGCTTTGATTATACTTATTATGACGGCGCCCTTTGACGGAAGCGTTGACATTCAAACCGCCGATCGATTTACATGCGATTAATAAATTCGCGATACGAGCCGTTATCGTTCGGTACGGTTGTGTCATGTCGTAGTTTTCGGCCACATAAGATGCAAAAACCGGTGCTTATTGCGGCTAACAACATACCAACACATTCAGTAGAGGATAATGTTTAAGGTACAGAAGAGTTTTTGTGAAAAAAAATTGATGGGACGCCAATAATAACGAAATATAAAAAATATTCTGCGAGGGATAGATGGTCAGGTGTCCAGATTAGATGGTCATATGTTAAAGAATAGTTGGATATACGTCATCTCGGTAATGCATTTTTAAGTTAAAGACGATGTTTTTTAGTCGTTTAAGTCCAGGTTTAATGTTGTATCAAAATAAAGCGTATTCTCAAAGTATTATTTCGACGTGTGAAACATTTTGGAGGTTAATAGAAACATAAAACATTTATTTACTCATAATAACAGTGTTTTTATATATCAGGAAGAAACACATCTACTCGTGGAACATCCAACTCCATAATTCATAGTTCATGGTTCAATAGATGGCTCCAAGCAGAAGTGTTCTACTCCTACGCCAGTCATCATTAATATCCAACTCCAATTGACCGATCGGTGTTGACAAGTTTGACATTTAATGTTAGGTACCAGGGAAAAATGACAGTCGAATAGATATATATATATCTAGAAAATGTCGATCCGATGTCCATTGTTTGCTATTTCTCGCTAAATAGGCTGCCCATTTAATCCTGAAAAAGATGGATCATCTATCCCCATTTGGAGTTTGCATAAAAATGCGTATACCGCGTGAAATGTAGTCTCGATGACGAATTTCGAGATTAAATGTGAAAATACGATGTTTTTTAGTCGTTTAAGCCTAGGTCTAACATTGCAACTTAAAATAAACCGCATTCGCAAGGTATTTTTCCGACGTGTGAAACATTTTGGAGGTTACTAGAAACATAAAACATTTATTTATTCACAATAGCAGTGTTTCCGAGCATCAGGATGAAACACACTTACTCGTGGTACATCCAACTCTCAACTGACCGATCAGCGCTGACGCCTAGCAAATATTGACAAAATTATAGCAATTGACCATTTATCCCTTATGCCCATCTATCTCGGACTTACCCTACATTTCTTACCGAAATGAAATAAGCTGTTGTTGACATTAGACCTATGAAACGTACTTGCAAGGAATAATGAACGAATGTACGACACTCTTCTATACAGTTAATCCAAACATAGTGTATACATAGAAATATAGGAAACAGTACATATAAACGGGAGAGGGGCTCCGCCTGCAACCCCTCCCCAAAAAAATCCTAACCTAACCTAACTTATTGCATTTTTATATATTGTTGGGCGTTGTTGAAAAGATCTCCTTAAAACCCACAACACCTAATTATATGCAGATATTATAATAAGTTAAGTTGAGCTAGGTGATAGATCTTAAGAGAACTTATTCAACAATGTCCAAAAATATATAAAGATGTAGTAAGTTAGGTTAGGCTTTGTTTGGGGAAGGGGTGCGGAGGAGGGGTGAAGCCTCTCTCTCTCTCTCTCTCTCTCCCCCTCTCTCTCTCTCTCTCTCTCTCTCTTTCTCTCTCTCTTATATGTACCGTTTAACATTGTTTAATGTATATTGTGCCTAAAGAAAATGGGCTCTATCTATACAATTTCATTTATTTATAACTTTTTAATAAACAATGAGCGACGGTTAAAATCTTTTGATTATTACTCAGGAGGGTTAGTTCTATAATATATGTCAATATGAAGATCGTGGGAGGGTGGTCTGTTATTGTAAATATTTACCTACGATGTTGAATAATGAAACGGTGTTGGCATACGATTGAATTACAGCAATGTGCGCCGATATAATGCTGATAATGAGATTTGCAATTTAATGTTATAATTCGCTGGGGTCCATTGGGACACGGTACTAATAATAATATTCAATAGAGTACCGCGCGACAAAATCATTTGCGAGTCGCTATCGCATATTGAACGCCGCGCTAACCACATAAGCACTCGCTGAAATCGTGAACTGTGAAAAAGGATATGGATTTGTAAACAGTTAGCGGATAAACTCTGTCGAGAGCGTGGAATATTAGATGTTAGAACCGTTAGATTAGCGAGAGCGAGTTAAATGAGAAGTATAAACAGATCTCAGACGAATAGATTCGGTAATCGAAACTGTTATTCTGACTGTTAGCTGTTATTCGTGAGTTTTTGATTAGCATGTATTTGACAACATATCGTCGATAATCATGTTTCGAATAATACGACGGCTCGTTGGCTTTCCGCTGGCACATCAGCATCGACGTGGACTAATAAGAAGCCAGGATGAATTCGACAACGAATATTTAAGAGCAACGATCAGGAAAAGGAGACACTCTACTCGCTTTACGCTCTTCTCACTCTTCGCTCGTTACGCTCTCTGCTTTCGGCTTTAGTTCGCTTACGCTTTTGCTTTTGTCACGATTATTGTACGAGAATAAATACTGTTATCTGTTATTATTAAATTGCTTCGAGTACGTGTCACTTTTCTACCGTGTGGTCATCCTTGTCTACATTTCTTTTCGATCATCGCGGCGGCTTCTGTTTTCGGCAGCCTCTCTTTCTCTTTTTTCGCTTACGGCTTACAGATTCGATAAACTCAAGATCCTCACGATCGAAATGGTAGCGCAGCAAAAGATCAATAAGAACGTGCGCTTTTTTAGTGCATTATTAAAACAAACTAAATATAATGTAAATAATAACGAATAACTCCTCTTTTTTAACCGTTGATAAAAGCAAGACAAAAATCAAAACGTCTGGACATTTTCAATTTTACGTCGGCTGCGTTGGACACTGATTAAAAAAAAATCCTGAATTCTTTTATGCGAGACACGTGCAAAAGTCACTTACGAGTTTACGATTTAATCGACGTGCTCGATCGAACGTTGACTGGGTTTTTCGCGCGAATGATTCTTACAAAAAGTCGATATATCAATAAATACAGCCCGTTGAAATTGAAAGCACACGTACAGCGCGGCGGGCTCTGCTGACCCGCGAATTTCCGTCCATTTTTCTAAAAACAGGAAAAAAGTTTTGCAAAGCTGTTAGTATAAAATGCAGTTTATTTTTTTCATTCAAGAGGTAATTTGTCGCGAGCACGCTGGGCAATTTTTTTTATGCCGAAAAGAGCTCGTCGCGCGCGACGAGCACGTCCGCGTGCAGCGGGTAACTTTTGCATCTCCGCGCGCATATTATGCATTCTTCACAGGTTCATTGCGATTTTCAGCGATTCGCTGCTCGACCGACGCGCTCGTCGAGAAGATGCGCTAAATAAATGCGACAAATTCTCACAATTTAGAGACTGACCGCGCGAACGAGCCGATGTACTCGCGTCCTACGCAACAAGTTTACCTTTTCACCGCGACTAAATGACGGAAATCAAACGCGTTATTCAGACAGTCGTGAGATTTATACATACATATACGCGACCGACACGTGTGGTGCGCGCGCGTGTTCGCGGGTTGATGCCGTCGAGCTCTAAATAAAATCGATTGCGACCACAGGGCGCTGATTGCGCAAGCATCGCGCCGCGACGCATCGCGGCGCGGCGCGTTTACAAGTCCACATATCATAATCAAACGCGTAGATCGTAACGCATCGTGACGTAAGTTTGGAAGCAGCGGCCCCGCGTGTTCGCCGGGGATGGAAGATTGAGCGGACGAACGTGCAATCTGTACAAATGCAACAACCGCCGTCCGCGCGTTCCGTTCCGATTTACTGCTCGCGGCTGCTGCCGTCGCCGCGCCGTGCGGAAAAATCATTTTCCGATTTTCCGACGAACAAACGCCGCGCTCGTACTGTCGCGCAAACTGTCGCGATGCCCGCGAACGAAGAGAAACAGCCAGTCACAATTTGGGCGTGTTTCGTCGCGTAATCTGCGGGTCCACCCGCGGTGGCATTGATCACTTTCTGCAAAGGGAGCAGATGAAATTTGCAGCTCGAGGGCATCGATTAATTAGTCGATGAATGTTTGCGTATCATGTGTGCGCAAGATGAATTCCATTCGCCAATTTATCCAGCGAATCATGGCGGATTAATATCCCTTTCTCCCTATCTCTCCCTCTCGCCCTTAACCCTTTCACTGCTGAATTAACTTCCCTTGAGAAAATTATTAAAATATCTGGTAGTCCTACGTCTTTTGGGTCGCTGATTACGAATCTAAAGTCAGATTTGCAAAATTCAAAATGGTGGACTTAATATGGCGATCATGATGTACAAAATTAATGAAAATTCTAATTATTATTGATGGTATATGAGTTTTTCAGATCGCTGATTACGAATCTGAAGACAGATTTGCAAAATTCAAAATGGCGGATTCAATATGGCGACCATAAAATCAAATTTCGGCCGTTTTTGAAATATTGTTTATAATAAAAGAAATATTTGTTTTTAAAAAAAAATGTAACCTGCAAAAAATACTGAAAAAAATATATGTTTTTGCACAATATCAGAAAAATATTTGGTGGAAATTTCAGACCTCTACATTCAATACTCTCTGAGGAATCGATTTTTCCCTAAAAAAGCATTTTTTTCAACGTTTATTTGTTATAAATAATCACAAATGAATAATTGCGTATAAAAACCTATTGGAGTATGTTGAACAACTATTCAGTTATCTGGAAAATTCAAATCCCCGATTAGTTCTCCAAAATTATGTGATTTACAACGTAAAATTGAATCAAGAAAAGGGTGGGAAGTATACTTCTCACTAACAGCGAAAAGGTTAAAAGAAATGACGAGCGACATGTCGCATGAGTAGCAGGATCGAAAGGAGGATGAAGCGTCTCGACATTCCGGCCACTTAATTATTCCTCATACATATGCGATTTTAATCGCATGAATCGCGCCGTGTCGGTGGTGCGTTCGCGCGATCGAATAGAAATCCTACACCATGAATGGCCTCCCGCATCGTATGACGCAGGGTTTAGCCTCGCTACATCGTTACCCCTCATGAGGGGATATTTATAATAAAAGAATAAAAGAGTAAAAGAACTACGGCAAAGGAGAAGGCGAAAAATACGCACTCGCTCGCGCGCGCGCGTGTGCGCGCTTCGAAGGGAAGTACGAGAACTATTCTTGTATTTGTCTGTCCTCGGCATCTATTCACCTCGACCCACTTTTTTTCCCGGTCTCTGACTTTTCGATCCGGCCGTTATTTATATTTATATTTTCCTCCTGACGCGCCGGCTGCTCCCAAGGACCGTGTCCGGTGTCCTTGTGCGTCTAGGTGCAGCCCTTCGCGGAAGCACCTGGTCATTCGTCCTTGTTCTATTCTTCATGGCCACGGTGTGCACGGAGTGCACAAAGCCGCGTATGCGAACACGTATATGCGATCGAACCCGACGCTAAAATAAAATCGCACGACTGCTCGCTCGCATATGTTGTAACCTTCAGAGAGAGAGAGAGAGAGAGAGAGAGAGAGAGAGAGAGAGAGAGAGAGAGAGAGAGAGAGAGAGAGAGAGAGAGAGTGGGAGAAAGTGAGAGAATCTTTATCGATCTGTCCCCGCAGAAGGGGATGTTAAACGCTGATCCGCGCGCGCTTCGCGCCGCGGAACATGCGCCACCGCGAAGTATTGAATTTACGCGCACCGACTCGGCGAGCTGTATTATTCGTCCGGATGTCTCTTAAAAAACGCGTACACACATTGCCTTAACGTGTATTCACAAAATCGTTGGAAAGAATTTTTACTAGATCGCGCAGGATGTGAAATCGCAATTATGTATAACCACCTCGTCGGATATAAACTCTTCCGCTCGTTCAATTTGACGTTGTTATACGGAGTCACAATTTAATTAATTTTTTATGAGAGTGTTTGATTTCTCGGAAACGACGTACGCCTGCGTGTATGCGAGGAAGAGGAAGAGGATGCACGCTTCGCCGGCGTTAATTGCTTAGAAAATCGGTCTTGGATTATTTATGTAGGACAAGCGCGCCATTTCGATATTATTCCACGATGTTGGTTCAACGTGAGAGGATAAATCCGGGGATCCTAGTGTGTGTATGCGTGCGTATGTATGTATGTGTGTATGTGTTTAAATGTGTCCGGAGAGCGGCTCTCTTCTTTCTCGCGGTAGAGCCTATTTGACCGGATGGCCCACATATCTCCCCTTGGCCACTCCGCCGCTTTCTGCGCGTGCTCGCCACCCCTTCCTCCCGGAACGCATTAAATTTTCCAAAATACTCTCTCGGTGTTCGGTCGGATTTTTATGCGGTTGAATGTATCTGGCGTCGAGATACCGGGATTGTTGCATTGTCAGCTATGCGATATCTTTTCCTCGAGCTGTTTTCTCTCTCTCTCTCTCTCTCTCTCTCTCTCTCTCTCTCTCTCTTACCCTCTCTGTCTCTCGGTGTCTTTCCCTCTTTCCGCATGTCTCTCCGGCGAGAGAGAGGTATCTTAGAAAGGTGGAGAAGCTATTTTCGGAATGAGAATACACCGCCCGGGGGCTAACTTCTGTCCCTCCGAACGACTCGACTTCATGAACAGTTTTGCGGAATGGTCTCGCCGATTTGTCGTGCTTGACAGAACAGGAGTAGTCGTTGTTGAGACGATTTTATCGTTCCCGAAATGTGAAGAAGCGCGGGAATGTCGGAAGAACGCCGCTGTGCGAAACGTTGTACGCGAGATTGTGCGCGAGAGGGGACATAGTGCGCCCCCCTTCCCCCTCCTCTCACTCTCGAAACTGCGTAATCGTATTTTACGATACTTTATACCGTTTCACTCCTTTTCGCTCAATGCCCACGTGAGTTTTATCCACGCGTTTTATCTGCCGTGTCGCTCTTGTTAGACAAGGAGAGCGGACCGACAGGATTGAAACTGATTCTCTTCGCGTGCCAATGTCGCGCTTTCGGAAAATCCCGAAACGACACGTCTAGTTGCCGATAAGAGATCCAGCTCCCAGAATCCAGGATTTGCGATGGGCTCGCGGCAAATCGCGACACGAATTTCCCGCTTTTCTTGCGCGAGATAAATTTACACTTACTGTGTCTGTTTGACCGCGTTATTCCGGGAGCACTCCGCGCAGCGGACACTGTAGCTTTCTTGCTTTAACTGTTCTTGAGTTACACTCGCTCCAAGTGAAATTCGAGAGCTGGCTCGAAAGATTTGCTCGCGCGTACACGCGGGCTCTCGTTTGTTCCCGCAACTCCCTGTTGTTATAATAATCGAGCGAACGCTCGTACCGAAATCTCTCAGTTTCTCTGCCTCGATACCGCGGCGGGAGCCGTTGGCTGAGAAAGAGAGAGAGAGAGAGAGAGGGAGAGAGAGAGAGAGAGAGAGAAAGAGAGAGGGAGAGAGGGAGAGAGAGGAAGAGAGAGAGAGAGGGAGAGAGAGAGAGAGAGAGAGAGAGAGAGAGAGAAGAGAGAGAGAAGAGAGAGAGAGAGAGAGAGAGAGAGAGAGAGGTCCTCTTATCTCTTCTCGCGTGCTACGTCGTAAATTTGTGCGAATATATCGCGAATGCACATCGTGCTAATACTGTGACCGGAGATATTATCGTTCGATGTGATATTCAATAGGCGAAATAATTGATCATGTTCTCTGCGAAGCATTGGCTGTAATTTCGAACTCCGATGGACAGATTAGGTATATTAGTAGCGTAGGTTACCACGTCCCAATCAGCCGAATTACAATAACGTATCAGCGGATTTAATTTCTGAAGATTGAATTAAAGTAAGGAATCGCGAGAAGTGCTCGTGTGGTCGTGATTGCGAGCCGTATCATTCGTCGATTCGCCCGATTGCCGTCGCCATAGCTAAGGTCGTAGCCACAGGCTCTCGAATCTTTCTTCCTTATTTAACCGCCACGAGGTAGTCCACCTTAATTAAATAAAAATTGCGTCCACAGAAGAAGTGGACCGAAGGGACGGGAACAGACGGTGATTTATCGTCACCTCGTGTCGAGATGATTGAGGAAACATCGCTAATGAATCTTTCTTCATTCACATGAGTCGGCCAGTCGCGAGCAGTTGGAGAACCTCGTCCCGTCCGTCGATTCCGCTCACGATCCCGACATCGCTCTGTTCCTTCCTTCTCCGTCTTCTCCATAAATCACCGCGCTTCTCTACTCGTTTAAGCGGAAATCTGGAGTGCGGCGAGTCTCGCGGCAATTATCCTTTGGGCGGTTTTCTACTTAGTTACCGTTCACACAGCTAGCGGGACGCGCCAACTCCCGTGAAGTCGCGGACGAGGACGAAGGGAGATATCCGTGTCTCTGCCCTCTGGGGCTGCGCGTAGCGTCAAGAGGAGATGACGCCTCTTGCCTTCCCCACTTCCCTCTCTCTCTCTCTCTCTCTCGTTGTCTTTCTCCCTTCTTCCCTTTTTTCCCTCCCTCTTTCATTCCACCCTCTCTCTTCTCGTCGTAATTGAGCGGACGATCTTAACGCTCGAACGACCACGAATGGCCCACCCCTGGCTAGTACCTAACCGCTCGTCGTAGAAGTGTTTCACGAGCCTCGGCGGGACGACGACTCGCAGTTTGTGGTCTGCGCGCGAGCTCCCGTTTCGTTCAGAATCTCGATTTCTGGTTCTTCTACCGTCGACGTGACTATCACGGAACGTGCGTGGGCCAGAACGTCCAGGACACCCCATCCGAGAATTGCGACAGCACTCGGTCTCCATAATGAAATATTACGCCTAGCTCGCGTGCATGTATTATAATTTCTCCGAGAATCATCGTGCGCGCTTGCTGTGAGGACCGAGACGCTGCGAGAGACGCGTCGGGAGAGCCTCTCTCGATGAGGGGAAAGAATGTCGGATTTGCAAAATCTTAAGACAACCTCCCGCGGTCAGCCCAGCCATACGTTCAGTTTTGATGACTGCTGGTAATATCAGAGCGTGCACGACAAAACGGCTGAAAAAATCTAACATCGGACTCACGAGTCGAAGGAGGAATCTAAAGCCGGGGGCACTTCTGCACGATTCGTTTTTCCCTCCTTTCATTGCGAGTTCCTTGCCGCTGGAAAAACTGCCCGATGTTCGAAATATATTCTTTTGATCGCGAGCGGCCGGCAGCAGTCAAATATAGCTCGGACTCGGAGATACTGCGCGTGCTTTCGAGGACTCTTTGAGCGAGGAAGAAAGGAGAAGGGGAAGAGAGAGAGAGAGAGAGAGAGAGAGAGACTTCCGTCCGAAGGTCGGGGCTCGGAAAGATCCACGGGGTGGCAGAGGGCTCGGATAGTTCCTTAATCGATTGAAAAAAGCCTTTCAATAAGTCGCGGGATAAAAGGACCACGGCGAAGATGGGAGCAAGAGCAGGAGGGAGAGGGAGGAGGAGTCGCGCGCGAGTCCCGGGAATGAGTTCGGGTGGAAACGCTCGCAGCTTCCACGACACAAATTCCGTAACCGAGACTCTAACTCTTTTAATAGTTCGTTGGTCGGTCGCGCTAACTTCCTTTTTTAGCTGTATATCCCCGTCTTCAGCGTTCTTGCGCCGCCCGCATTAGCGCGAGAACGATCGTCCAAACAGCTATATAGAGAAACGAGGAAGCCAGGGGTTCCGGTAAACTCCAACTTTCCTACCGACAGCTAACTTCGGCACGCTGAACTACGTCAAGGACCAAGTTCCACCTCCGGTTCTTCCGCGGACTTCCGCGTCTTCGCCCTCATCCTAGAGAAGAATTCTAGGACGTCCGCGAATCCCTTAAGAGCCACGCGGCGATTACCTATAGTTTTCACCGAATGTACCCGGAATAAATAAGCGCTCGTCTCGTTCCGTACGTTCGATATATCCTGGTCCGCTTGGTCCTCGCGAAGGAAAGTTCCGCTACGTGCGATAGTTGTTTTTATAGTAACGAGCACAAAAGAGTCGCTGTTATTTTCACCGTGCGACCGTTATTAGCGCGTGACGTTATTTAACGAGGCAAATAAAAATGGTGGTAGAGATATTTCAGGGGGATACTGATGACGACTTGCTTACTTGTTTTTTTCACGATTATAAATAATCGTCGCACATACGGACACGTCGTTTTTATTTACAGAGATTTTCGCTCAATGGCTCAGTGGCGGGCGCTCAGTTTTGCGAAAGAACGCCGCTCTACCAAAGGGCATGTGAAATTTTTCTCCCCCGGCGAAGCAGCCCGTATATATCGATCTATTACTTGGCAACGTGGGCTTTTTTCACCGCCAAATTGGTCCACCGACTGGTAGCGAAACTTCGTTAAAGCACGACGTTAATTGCATTCAAAACGTTTCCACCCGCAGATTGTCACTGCAATGGCGGCAGTTCGCGGACGACCACCGTTTAATTACAACTTGCCGAAGAATACGTCGCTCCACGAGATGGAAATTATAATTATTAAATTTGCCGCGGTCCGCTAAGTTCAGAAAGAGACCGCTGAAATCGAATTTCGAAGTTTGTCGCAAAAATGCGATAACTCGTGACTGCACAAGTCACCACGGACGAATCAAGAATATCATTAATGGTGGTATTCTTGTCCGCGTGTTAACGTGACATTGTGCCTTGTGCCTTTGTGCCTTGACTACCTCGATAATTATCACGAGAACAATCGCGAATAGAATCGTATACGCAGCGAAATAGGAATCTACAAAATAGAGAATGATCAAGCGAAGGCGAGAGCGAGAGAGGGAGAGAGAGAGAGAGAGAGAGAGAGAGAGAGAGAGATATCTCGATTGAATCAATTCGATCAACATATCCGGTTGACGATCATGCGCGAGTAATTTCGCGATCGGCAGTCACAAAAATCGCATCGTTATGTGGAGTGAAATTTACTCGGACGAAGGAAAGTTCGTCTTATTATGTTAACGAGGACTAACTTCTTACGCGATGTCGGGAACATTCCGAAAACAAAGTGTCCGCGATGAGATGTCGCGCATAAATAAACTTTCGCGAGCTTCTTTCCCGCCCACTTTCTTGGCCGCGCGTCAAAGAGACGGACGCTTCTTTGATGTACGAGAGTATTTCTTATTGAGTGATGCAATCTCTCTCTCCCTTTCCGTTCCTTTCTCTCTCTCTCTCTCTCTCTCTCTCTCATGCGAAAGTCATCCAGACACACGAGTGCACCGAAGTTTGCGCTTTGATCGCGAGGCGGTTCGACGCGATCGCTCGACGCGGATAGAAAAAGCGATGCGGCATCAATAAAGAAATGCAATTTGTTGGCAATCAGCGACCAAGGTGCCCCTTCTACCCTCTGTTGCTCCTCCCCTTGCTAAAAGCAGAGGGATCCGTTGTGAAAGTTGCTGGCAAACCCACGAGTCAAGCGTGTCGTAGTTCAGGGAGGACTCGGGATCTCTCTCCGGAGGGACGCGCCGCCACGCCGCTCGCGCCGCTGCCACCTCCGTTCGCTCGCTTCTTTACTCATGCTCGGAACTTTATCCAGGTCTGTTCCTCGTCCCCCTCTCGCCCCCGCTTATCCGCCGGATTCGTGGTCACGTCTCTTTATTCACCCCGCAGCTCTCATCCTTAGCCAGGGACTTGCCTCGAGTCCGGATCATTATTTCCTAACGAGACCACGGCGGTATTTTCGCTTTGTTGCGGCCGTAAAATTTTTGCCCAGTCTGATTTTCTCCGGCTGCGTTCGCGTGCCCGCGTGAGAAGAAGCATCTTGTCGAGTTTGGGTTACTTGAACGTTCGTTAATCAATCACGCTTACCAGCTGTTTATTGGCCATCAAGTAGGTCGCGGTGATGTAACTTCGCAGTTAAGAACACACACAGCGCGCCATTCGCGTCGGAGTTTCTCGTTATTTGTCTCAGAGTTGCGTTACTGCGGTAGCGGCGGTACGTTGGGAAATGAGATTGCGTTTTGCACCTTCGAGGGGACTTGCGACGGTGTAGTGTAGACGGACGGTTGACTCAACGCGGCGGGGCCACGCATATTGCAAACACCTTGGCCGGTTTGCCGCGTTTTGATGAACAGCGCGTTTTGATGTGCGAGTGGAATGGAATACCGCGAAGTATCGCGTTATGCTAACATACAATATCAAGTATCGGGAGTCGCGAGATCTAACCTATAATCTATAACCTATAACCTGTAACCATCGCGACGAATTCGTTATTACGTATCATTATTTGTACAAACGATCAAGCAATAATTTCGCGACAAGTCTGCTATTTATGGAATTGTGGATTAGTCGCGACGAAGTCTGATGAATTCATAAGATAGTTTGACGGCCATATCCGCAGCAAAATGAAGTAAACTGCTAAATCAGCAAACTTGACGAATAATTGAAAGACCGACAAAAATATCGCGGTTCGTTTCTCTTGTTCAATCATCCGTGATAACACCCGGCGTGTTTGTTAACGTCAACATTTACATCCGCCTTTGATGCAACGTGAGTTGCACGAGCGCTCTCAGAGGAGGTTAATTGGCTAATTTCTCGTGGATCTTGCTCAGCTTCTTTAACTGTTCCCGAGTCAGCCAATTCCACTTCGCGACATCACTTTGTTTTCCTTTTTTTTCCTCGTGAGCACTTGGCACTTCCGTTACAGCACGGTGGTCGCCGCTACTCGCAAAGTCAGATCGTCCCGCGGAATACTAAGCGCCATCATTTGGCAGGCCAACTACGGACGCATCCAAGTTCCCTTCACCTCTCTTCACCTAGCCCCGTTTAACTCCGCTCGTCTTTCCGTCTCTCTCTCTCTCTCTCTCTCTCTCTCTCTCTCTCTCTCTCTCTCTCTCTCTCTCTCTCTCTCTCTCTCTCTCTCTCTCTCTCTTTCGCTCGCCCTTTTTCTGTTTTTTTCCTCGCTCCATCTCTCTCTCTCTCTCTCTCTCTCTCTCTCTCTCTCTCTCTCTTGGCTCGAATATTTTATTTGCACTGCAGATCCGCAGCGAAAGGATCGGCCACATTCCGTTTCTCGTATTGATTCCGCTTCTTCCTGAAATTTCGCCTGCGCCAGCCTCGCATATCCAACAACCATTGTTCGCGCGTTTTCTCGAAAAATCCCGCACGTTCGTTTTTTACAGTACAGTTACGGTTTTTAGCTGAAATTACATTTACGCGTTCGTTCGTCTGCATTTAGATGACTTTTGAACAAGGAACCTTTGAATTTCCTCCGCGAGGCACAATGACGCACCAAATAAACTTCGTTTTAAATCTGCCCTCGTTCAAGTCAACCGATCTATACCGACGTGATCGCGGAAACGACACGGATAAATTCATTTAAGTCGCATCCGGCGATTCTTCCGCGATTAGCGAGACCTAATCAAACAAGCGAGAAGCATTTTTCCGGCGAGACGCACAAATATGCGCGGCAGGCTGCAGCTGACGAATCATCAGCGGACAAGGGCCAGCGTTCAGCTAGGTGACAAATACATCGAAACACGTGGTTACAGTCGCGGTCGGGGATTTAGGTCGCCTGAGACGCGGCTCCTTAAATTCTTCCGCCTCCAGGCGGAGCTCCCTCATACGCGAAGAAACGTTCCTCCTCGTCTCTCGGCCCGATAACCGATCGCGTCTCACGCGCACACACAAATTCTTTGTATGAAGCGCATAGCTCTCTACGCTTGGCATCAACGCGATGTGAGCCAGTATACCGTTTACGGTACACTGGCTCACAATTAGTCTCTCTATATCCCGCGGTACTGACCGACCGCTCTCCGTGAGAATCGCGCGCAGTAGGACCAGCGGGCTCTCCTCCATAGAGTTGTCACAGTTTCTACGCTCTTAGCGCGCAAGTGTTCGTGTCACTCGGCGCGCAACAACTTGAACATGACTTTATGATCCCACCGCGACTCTCCCCTGAGAGCCACTCGAACCCAGAGAGAAAGAGGGAGAGAGAGAGAGAGAGAGAGAGAGAGAGAGAGAGAGAGAGAGAGAGAGAGAGAGAGAGAGAGAGAGAGAGAGAGAGAGAGAGAGAGAGGAAGGAGAAAGGTCCACCATGTTGATAGTGGTAGCGATGATTCTTCTCGGCGCGGCGACAGCAGTCGCTAAGCAGTGTGGAGGAGAGTATTTTCCATCCCTTAACTCGCGATCGACGATAACACGATCGCGTGACCCGCCGCGGCATCGATAATTCCGGGAGTGGAAAAATCAGGGGAAAATGCGCGACAAACGACGGCGAGCCGATCGTTGGTGGTTGATCGGTCCGATCCTCTTCCTGCTTTACTCCTAGCGCGATATTATTCTTCGGGATTTGTTCGTTGTAAGGTCTTTATTAAAAGTCGCTATCTCCCGACGACTGCGCCAAAGTTTTAAGTCAATTTTTTTCGATATTCTCGCCCCCGTCGACGACTACGAACTTTCGCGATATCTCGCCGCGATTTGCCCCCGGCGACCTGTTTCGTGTCCTTCGCGTGCTCTCTTTCCCTCCCTCCCTCTCTCTCTCTCTCTCTCTTTCTCTCTCTTTCTCTCGCTCGCTCGCCCTCTTCTTATTTCCGGTACTCGAAACGATTTCAGGAGTTGTTTGTGAGAGAACGCGAGAGAAGTATGTTGAGTGCATCTCGCGAAGCGACCTCGCGCGGGAAGTTTCGTTATACCAAAATTATCGACCAGTTGGCAATTATCGGACATCTTTACACAATTATACAACGTTATTGTATGCGCCATTCGCACTGATATTTTCCGATCGCGTTTCTGATGCTGATGTGACGCGCACTGCTGACCTTACAATCGCAAGCGTTGCTTTCGCAAACTAAACACATTTGCATCGACATTTGCATGGCAACATTAAATTAATACTGATATTGTTTAGTAATACGTATAATAATGTTATTAATAATAAATAATCGACACATTGTAGCAACGTATTCGACAAACAAGCCACTGCCGTGTGAAATAAGCGCCAGCCGGGCGGCAAGCATCGATTGAAAAATGATATCTTTGTGACTGTGCGTTACATTTCGCGCCGAGATACGTCGAGTCGAATGTTACAATTATCTCGGTTACGCCGGTATAGGCGAGGGGGCGGAAAGTTTACCGTAAAAACGCCCTCGCCATCGATCGGACAGCCCGTGTCGTATATAATGTTTGTCGGATTATACCCGGATATATTTCCATCCGCGGGCGGCCACACAAGTTCGAGTAAGCCCGCGGTCCCACACAGTTTTAGCCTCCATTCTATATTCTCATTTTGTCGTTCCAGATTCTTTCTACTACTTTACGACAATCTCGGCCGAAATCTTTGGAACTTCGTGCCGGTACGGTTGCCCACGCGAGCATGAACGCCCGCTATTTTCTCCGATTATTGCTCCTATCTCTCTCTCTCTCTCTCTCTCTCTCTCTCTCTCTCTCTCTCTCTCTCTCTCTCTCTCTCTCTCTCTCTCTCTCTCTCCCCCCTCTCTCTCTCCCTCTCTCTCTCTCTCCCTCTCTCTCTCTCTCCCTCTCTCTCTCTCTCCCTCTCTCTCTCTCTCTCCCTCTCTCTCTCTCCCTCTCTCTCTCTCTCTCTGTCTCTCTCTCTCTCTCGTCCCCTTTCTCGCGGAAGCGCGACTCGCGCGAGTCCTCCGGTAACATGTGGTATCGCCATTCTTCCCAGCTCTCCCCCTCTCTCTAGCCAGTTGGAACTTTGCAATATAATACGTCGCGCCCCGTGTGTCATTCTGTTTTAATTGAAAAGACGAGGGGCGTCTCGAGAACGATCTTTCGAGTCTTTGGGCCTTCGGGCGTACCGCCGATGATATGAGTGTAATTTTCGCAGCCAATTAGTAACGCGGAATATTATTCTCAAGTGCCGTTGCGTCGCGCTGTGCAATTTCTTCGAATCATTGGGTATTAATGATCGAAGTTACAGCAAGAACAAACGCTCCTTGATATTGAGGATTAATTGTTGTCGAATCGGCCGGAATTAAACTTCCCGCTTGGGTTTGCTCGGTGAGTAATTCCGCGTTACACGCATTATATTTTCACGGCTTACGAACGAGTCAGAGAGAGAGGCGCTTAACGTCGTATCAACTTAAGCCATACATGACCGACCGTTTTTATGGAGCCGTTAAATCGTTAAAGCGTGAAACGCGTGTTCCTAGTAAATTGAATGAACTCGGCGTTAAAATATCCATTTAGTAGCTTTTTTATATCCAATGTAAAGTAATAGATTTCCCATCGTGTATTATCGCATATCCTATCCGAGTGTAACGGTTATATTCTTTACATTATACAGCCACTCGATGGATCTCTCGCTGAGTCGTACGGAACGACCGAGTGATCGCGGAATTTGAGTTATTAGGCTGCGAGTCTCGAAGTGTGTCTTTAGTGTGTGCGCGAGTGGAACGTTGGGTCCGCGACAGCCGGTTTCTCGGTCGAGAGGACTGTAAATATGGAACGTTTCTTTCTCTCAAGAGTGCTTCGTACGTGTCAGTCTTTCTGAACATCTGAATTGTTTCTTAGATTCCCCGTGATATTTGGCGGAATTCTTATCGCGAGGCAAGGAGGCGTAACGCGTTACTTTCACGAGCACATTGAATGTTTCGGGAAATACTGCGTTGATATCGGGCATCGTTACGCACGAACGGTAATGACATAGCCAGATGCATAATAATGTTGCATTTATACAGGACGTTCCGTGTGTTTGCATAGTTTTGCGATTCATCGGCCACTAATTAGGTAATGGTAGCTGTGTATTCCATTCTTGGAAATTTCAGGTAGAATTACGGCATTTGCGCGCAACGTCGAATACAGGATTTCACCTCTCGTCTCGTCGTTACTCGAATTTCTCTCTTACATTTTTTTGTTTTTCATTGTCAGTCGCGCGTATATCTATACGCCGCGCTTGAGATATTCTACACACATTTGCATTCTTCTTTTTTTTTTCGCCGTCACGCGAAGCAGCGGTTTTCACGATTAATTCGATTCTACTGCGAATTTTTTCCCCTTTTCATTCAATTTTTCATGGTTTAGTCAAAAATTCACTCGATCGCAGCGTGCGCGTGTTCGTCGACCTAGATGGCAGGACGCGCGGTGCAATTTGCTGAGTTAATAATCACGTGTGTGCGCTATCCGACGCGCGATCATTCCGATATCGTGACATATCAAGGTGCTCTCGAAACTATACACGAGGAAGACGAGGCTATTGGTGTATCGGTCGCGAGGGGTTTTTGCGGACGCGTTATCAAGGTTATTACTCGCGCCCACGGCGGATTTCCAATTCATGGCACTGCATTAAAGCGAGTATTAGTATGCGCTCTAATGTAATGGCAACGTATTGGTATCTACCGTACTCTCCCTTTACGCCCCCCTCTCTCTCTATCTCTCTCTCCCTCTCTCTCTCTCTCTCTCGGCGCGTTGGCGCGCGTCATTATCGACGTTAGCGAGGCTAGGTCATGTGATAGCATCTATCGGTAGAAAGCGCGCGTATAGCCGCGCGCGTATAGCCGCGCGCTATACTCGTGTTTCTTGTATGATCTATCAATTAGTTAATGGATATAGATTCCATTGTAAAAATTACTCACATATAACGGGGACAGGTTTGATCGATGTCGCGGATGATACGCCGACGTCGACGTCGCCGTGAAAATGTTCACGTATGTGAGCTGCACATGTCCGGGTTTAGCCGCGACGACGAAAGTTCTTCTGCGCTTATTCGCAGCTACTCATTCGCGATGCGTTCAACTCGTCAAGTGTGATTTTGAAGCGGTTCTCATGTAATTAAAGATGAGAAAGAAAGGGGGACAGAGAGGGGAAGAAAGAGACAGGGGGAGAGAGAGAGAGAGAGAGGGGGAGAGAGAGAGAGAGAGAGAGAGAGAGAGAGAAAGAGAGATAGAGAGAGAGAGAGAGAGAGAGAGAGGGAAGAAAATAGAAAGAGAGGAAAACCATGGCGCCGTTAGCCGAACAGAGACGTGAACGTGAGAAACTGCAAAATGTAATTTTGCACTGTTAATGACAGCGCGCGACAGCGACAAATTTGCATTTTCTCTATAGCCGAGTGCGCATTCGCGTATATGCATACGTGTATATGTTCAGCGGCCACACGCTCACACATACACACACACATACGCATATATACGGCGCTACGTGCGCGAGGTAGTATTCATACTGTTCATTCCAGGCTCAGAGCATAAAACTCCATCGCGCGTCTGGCGATACAAGCGCCAGGTGCTAATTAACCAACTTTCCGCGAATATGCAGCTGCAATAGCTCCCCTTCGTCCCACTCGACGCCGCGGCTTGCGCTCTCGTCCTCTTGCAATCGGCATTTAACCCGCTTATTAGCCCGTAGAGTCACGTGTGAGGGAACTTGAGCGACAGCGGCGGCGTGGTGGAAAAATGGGAGAAAAAAGCGAGCGACAAAAGAAGGCGAGCGAAAGAAAATGTTTGCAACTTCGCTGTCTCTTTCTCTTTCTCTCTCTCTCTCTCTCTCTCTCTCTCTCTCTCTCTCTCTCTCTCTCTCTCTCTCTTGATTGACGATGCGAGCGATGCGTCTGCCGCCCTACAATGCGCCTGTAATTTTCGCGCGAATATAATGCCGAAGTGCCGGTTGCGCCGCGCCGGACTAACTAGCGCTATTCATGCTACGAGTAAACTTCGATTTCGCGTTTCCCTCGCAGATTTATTTTATTGCGGCCGTCGCCGAGGTAGCAGCGACTTTCGCACGCGAAAACCCCGCTTTTCCTCTTGTCCCTCCTCTCTCACTCTCTCTCTCTCTCTCTCTCTCTCTCTCTCTCTCTCTCTCTCTCTCTCTCTCTCTCTCTCTCTCCCTCTCTCTCTTCCGTTCTCTTTCTCGTGTCTCGAATGTCGAGAGGTGCATGTCGATCTCTGTGGAGGAGTTGGATTCTTAACCGCGGAAACTAGCAGACATCTTCAGCTTTGCGCGGTCTGCGAATCGGCAATTATAATTCTCCCGTCGTTAATTCTAAACGAATTAGCCTGAGAGAGAGAGAGAGAGGGGGGCAGAGAGACCCGATTCGAGGTTCACCAAAGTATTCGGCGGTGAAAATGAAAAGACCGCGATGGTATTTCCCCCACTCGACACCCATCCTCGTCCCGTTGTCATCTCTTTTGATACATAAGTTTCACCCTTCTTACGCACAGCTCCCTAATTAAATGTGCTGGGGAACAAGCGCCGCCGAAGCAGCCGGAATCCCTCGTCGCGCTCCCGGCGAGACGTCGGGAGCGAGGCGAAAAGGAAGCGATAAATTATCGTGACCCGAGCGAATTCGATTTACGTGTCAGCCGTGCTTTCTTAAGCTGCGGCACAACATCTGCTACCTCATCACCGAGACGCCGTGTCTTTGTAGCTGTCGTCTCTCCTCGCCAACTCCTTCACCGCTCACGAGTCCGTTCGCGAGCAGACGAATAAAAATGGTTTTATTGTCGGAAATTGACGTCAAGTTTCGCGTAAAAGTAAGCGATTTGCGCGGGAATATAGCGAATATTCTATTAATATATAAATACCCGTCGGCGCTGAATATCCCCCCTCTCCTCTCCCGCACGAAGATATCTCTTGAGGAGCAATCGATACGGCTTCTCGCTTGAAATTCCGGCGATGAGAAATAATGGCGGTGGCAGTCTCTCGAAATAAGGAGGACGCAATAAAAGATGACTGTTGTAAAAACCGATACACAAAGCGTTAAACGACGCAGTGAGAGAGAGAGAGAGAGAGAGAGAGAGAGAGAGAGAGAGGGGGGAGAGAGAGAGGGAGAGAAAGAAAGAGAGAGAAAGGGAGGAGGGGGAGGGAGGGAGAGAGGGAGGGAGGGAGAGAGGGAGTGGAAGCAGGACCGTTCGTGGTCGAACCTTGTTCGAAACGCTGTCGTGACACGCTTGACAAACTCACCGGTACTTTTCATATCTCGTAATGTCGTCGCTACGCGGCTAGAACGGCTCGACAGAGCGAATGTGATAATCGATTTCATTGCACGCACGCACGCACGCACGCACGCATGCACGCGCGCACGCACACAGAGCAGGCACGTCGGTGGGTCGCAGTCTATCGTTCCCGCCGCGACCCCGCTCACCCTCGTTTACAAACACACTCACCGCTAAATAATTAACAACTTGTTATTGGTTAATTAAACTTTGCAACGAATTTGCGCGGTGTATGTACACTGTAGTGCCGACCGCGAGCGCGCGCGTTGCCGAACGCATTTCTGATCTGTTCCATCCGGTATCCATCTGCGCGGAGCTTTCGTCCAATTTCGCGCTAATAAGTTTTCCGTTGTTCGATAAAGAGAATGCGCGCAGTGAGAAAGATAGGGAAAGCGCGTACAGAAGAGCGGGGCGCGAGCATAAAGCGCGAATCGTTAAATAAAAATAAAGCGCAATGGAACTAGTTTTGGGATTTTCACGGGAAAATCCATTAACGGGAACGCCGAACGCGAACAATGGCGGATATCAATCTGTTGGTTTACTCGTAAACTCGAATAAATTAAACACGAAGAGGGGGGCTGGGCAGAGGCCGCATCGCGCCGGAGAGGACCGAAGAAATAGAAATGGGATCGAAGCTGGCAAATTTTCGCAATATCCGGCTTATACGGTTCAGCTTCGAGGCTAACCACGAACCCCGCCACGTAATGAAGTTCTCGAGAGCGCTGTTTTACTAGACTTTTTTTTCGGCGTCCGGGCTGAATTTATCCGCGGCAGAGTCCCGTCGATGGGATTATTATTAACATAAATAGAGCGGTGCGACGGAATAAAGAAATTGGCGAGTTAAATATGCCGCGTGAAAAGAGGATCGCTCGCAATAATGGTGTATTGATAACCGTTAGCGCGTTGTCAGTCGAGTCGTTCCATACAACGCTCGGCACGATATGGCGGCTGCGATGATAAATTCAATATTCATAACGGCCGATATTTCCTGCCGCTGAAAGGGAATTATTGAATTTCACGAAGCACGCCCTTTGCGCCGGGTTAACTATAGATTATTGATATCGGTAGCCATTAGTACTTGGAAATTTCCAGCTTTTACGACAGGTCGTCGGCCGAGTCGCTCTCTCTTAAGCTATTTCCGGCGACGAGCGGGAGAAACTCTCGCAGATTCCGGTTCCGTTCCGTTTCGTTTCTCGCTGATCCTTACGTTTCCGAGTCTCTATACGCTCGGCAAATGTAGATATCACTGCGATGTCGACTTTATCATCTCGTATATTTGTTTCATTCTTAATGCGTGGTCCTAGCGATAAACAAAGTTTGCCGAGTTCACCGTGCGCCTCTCTCTCTCTCTCTCTCTCTCTCTCTCTCTCTCTCTCTCGATCTTCGTCCTTCCTTTTCTCTCGCTTTGCTTTCTGTCTTTTTGCTTTTCTCTCTGTTTCAATCTTCCCCCTTTTTTCCAGAGAGAAAAAGAGAAAAGAAGGAGGGAGCACCGATAAATCTGACAAAACGGTTCCTTCAAATACGCTGCCTTAATCCGGTACCTACCTAAATCAAACCGTAAATCACGATTGTACTCGTGGGCCGTACTTCGTGTTTGCCGGAAGAGCGGGAGATAAGATGGACCGTGCATTTGAAATTGTTCAAAGTTTCGTGGAAAAAGTTCGGTTTTTAAAGAAGTGCTCCCACGGCGCTTGCTACCGAACGATTACGCGAGGATGTCGCGTGCCCTTTTAAGTATCGGCCCGGCTCGGAACGTTCGCTCCCGCAATCGCGCACACTCGCGTCGGTGCGGTGTCGGTGCGACACTGAAGCGACAGCGCCGAGCTGGTCGAGTGTATAAAAAAGTTGTTGTTAACGTAAAAATTGCACGAGACACGGGGCCTCTCTAGGAGTTACTTGATGAAGGGATTAACCGAGGGATTAACCGGCCGCGCTCCTGGCTGCATCAGGGGCTCGTTTAAAGACCGATGTTCCGCAATAGTTAACACCGCGTCTCATTAGTACGACGGCGGACTCACCGTGGCAGCCACTTTAAAAGAACCAACCGACGGCGTCGATTTTCCAGCGTCGTGTATCCGATGATGTAACCGACCCAGCCTCCTCCACCGTTGCAGCCTTCGCTTGGCGTCGGGGCGCTCTTTTAGGCGCCACGATGGCTACCCCGGGGTTACACGACCTCGCGCGGGAGGTCGATATCTCGCGCTTCGCGGCATTTCGGGTTACCGTCGTCGAACACAGACATACGCAAAGGGTGAGAGAGAGAGAGAGAGAGAGAGAGAGTTAAAAAAAATAGAATGAAAAAAAGAGAAAAGGAGAAAGGAAAACACTAAAAGCTAATGAATAATTAATTAATTAAATAATTAATTAATTAATTTAGCGCGGAATGGTTAATGAACTAGCGCCGATCGGTGGAAATTCGCCTCTAATGCGCGATCGCACAATGCCATTTTGATATGTATTATTAATTATATTTAATTTCGTGACGTATTGTTTATGAGGAATGTAAATAACAATGGCCTCGAATAGTCATTATTACGATCGTTGTTACGGTCGTTTACTGGTATAGTAGACTGCTGTTATCGTTGTCGATAATAGGGATAATGAATCATGCGGCAATTACACGGTGCAAATGACGATGAGAAATGCAGATAGAAAGTGAGAGAGAGAGAGAGAGAGAGAGAGAGAGAGAGAGAGAGAGAGAGAGAGGGGGGGGAGGGAGGGGAGGGGAGGAAGCACATGATAATATAAATACAATATTTATTTTTACTAGTTAGTTTTACTATTTTGCATACGCGGTGCACGCGCCGTATATGGGCATCCTGTTAAATGTATCGTGAGCGATGGATCACGTGGATGGTACATGTCAATGTAACGGAACGAGCAGTAGCGGACATCGCGAAAAATGCTCGCGCGCGCTACACGGCATGTGAATATTCGCGTTTGCATATCGTGTCGCATCTATCAGGCTATCTGCCGGCCCGCACAAAAAGCGCTTCCGCGCTGACGAATTGCACCTGAAAAATTGTACGCCGCGCGAGCGATTCCCGGCCGAGATAAGATAGATGGGCGCTATTGAATGCGAGGATACACTTTCTTGGCCCGCCGGCTGGCTCTTGTTACCCCGCAAAATTCAAGACCCTCCGTCGCGCGCGTCGCGTGAAGAATCCTTTCCCCCGCGCCGACTCTCGTTTTACCGACGTGACATTTTTATCGCTCGTAGCATATCGGAATTATGGTCGCGTCGTGCGCCTAGATAATCATGCACGTGTCGACACATTAGCTGCCAATTATTTTCTTTCTCCTTTCTTCCTCCGTTTCGTTCCGAGACTGTCGCTTCGGAATTCTCCTCCGCCGCCGAGTGCCGCGGTCGTTCGCACGATCCAATTTGCCTCCAATTAAGAGAGCGCCAATTTACAAGAGCTCGGTGACGTATTGCCTGGTAACGAGGGTCGTTCTCGACGCCGCTCACCACGTTACACACCCCGTCCACCTACGAACGCGACGGAAACAAGGCGCGGGCACGTCAGCGACGTATTCATCTCGTTCGATCGGACACGTCGTCTTCGACGTGCTTCGCGCGGCTCACGTGGGCGACGGCGACGTGGGTTTCGTGGGACACAAGAAGCAAGTCTAGCGAGTCAACTGCGAGTCGCGCCAAAAGTGCGCGCGAGTGGTAATACCCAGCGATTTGTCACCGGGACGATTTGTAATCGTTTGTCAGGCCGGCTCTCTCTCTCTCTCTCTCTCTCCCCCCCTCTTTCTTTCCCCCTCTCTCGCTCCCTCGCTTTCTTTCTCTCCGTCTCTCTGTACACGGTAAACACAACTAACTGCCGTCTTATTCAAATGAGGACGAGGGTGTGCCTGGCGGCCTCGCGGCAACCAAGCTCGATGCCCATCCGCTCTCGTCTCGTTTCGAGACTCCGTTCACCCTGCTCTCTCTCTCTCTCTCTCTCTTTCTCTCTCCCTCCCCACTTCTTCCCGCTCCCTCTCCCGTGTCCCAGCCGTTTTGCTTCTCCACCATCACCACAACCAACACCATCGCCGCCGTCAGCGGCGAGCGGTAGCGTCGCGCCACACGCCCCCGAGATCCCGTGGTGTACATATTGTACGTACATACATATACCACGAAAATCGTGACCCACTCCATTAATCATGCGGTATAATTCCCACCGCCCTTTTTTTGCACTGTATGCCGGTCTCGTGCGCGCCGGCAACAGCCCGACCGCCGCTTCCTTGTCGACGATGTAGGTCGGGACAATTACTCCGAGATTGGCCAAACAACCAGCGCGCGCGTGGAAAAAATCCGGTGAACTTCATTCGTTGAATTATAGCGACCGCGGGATACGCAGATGCGCGCGAATCACCTCGAGGAAGAAAGGGGAATGAAGGAAGAGAGATAGAGAGACCCCTCGATATATCACGACGACGATGGTCGCCGTCGAGCGGTGTAACGTTTGAGAAAAAGCGACCGACGCGAAAATTTCCATCGCCGATGGTTATAATTGCGCACTTCCGCGCGCGACGTAAATGATCTCGTCGCGCCTCTACGTCGTTGTTGTTATTATTGTTATTATCGCGCTTATTATTGGCGCCTAACCGGCGGAAACAAAAGAGGATTTAATCTACGCTAAGGGGAGTCGCGTCGGCGAGAGCGAGCCGCGTATTTACACATCGGGCCGCCGATTATTATTTCAATGTTCTCTGTAAATACGATTCGCGGCCGTCACGATGAGCGGGCGGGGGTGGCAAGGGAGGGTGGCGGCAATCTCCTGCAACGTCGTGAAACGGCTTTGACGCGATTTTATCGGGGACGCACATTCGTCACTACGTGATGAGTCGCCGATGAAATGAATTTAACCCGATGAATATTAAATTTCATTATCTTTTATATTTCGCGAAACGCGCGTCAAAGCGGAGGCACAGACTCGCGCGCGCGCGCGAGCGGTATTTCGGAGATACATATGGCGGAGTGAATCTAATATCCTCTCCGAGTTTCCTCGCTGACTCGATCGTGCAAATACACACGCGCGCGCTCACATACATATTCGGAATAATTAGACGCCCGCGCCGCGGCCTCGCCATCGCGCGAATCGAATCTAATTTCTGTCTCTCACGTATAGGACAGAAATTAGGTTCGAATAGTTACCAGAGAGGTGGGAACACGCCGGCCTTGTTTGATGTTTCGAATCGTCTTCGT
The DNA here is from genome assembly GCF_003227715.2 of Harpegnathos saltator. Taxonomy (NCBI): domain Eukaryota; kingdom Metazoa; phylum Arthropoda; class Insecta; order Hymenoptera; family Formicidae; genus Harpegnathos; species Harpegnathos saltator. The sequence goes on along the minus strand of NW_020230072.1, from coordinate 443,446 downwards.
GTATTATTAACATTTTCTATATCCGTTGTATCTCTAAACGCCATCGTTTAGAACAACCTGGCGTGTGCGTGCTTCCCGGGACGGGGGAGGGAAAGGAGAGAGCGAGCGAGAGGTAGCAGGGAGTCTCGTTGGAGACAACACTCCCATTTCGAAGTCATAGGGACATTCTTGCACCCGGAGCGTAGGACGGCGGTGAGATAGATGGACTGTAATCGCGAGGTTAAGATTCCTGGCCGTTTGTCTTCGGCGCGATTGCTCAGCAACCCGCGAGTTTATAGAAGGACAAGTAGCACGCCGCCGTATATAACTATATCTGCCAGGAGTCTGGCGCCGGAGCGTCTCCTCTTCGAGAAAGAAAGAGAGAGAGAGAGAGAGAGAGAGAGAGAGAGAGTGAGTGGGAGAGAGAGTGAGAGAGAGAGAGTGAGAGAGAGAGAGAGAGAGAGAGAGAGAGAGAGAGAGAGAGAGAGAGAGAGAGAGAGAGAGAGAGAGAGAGAGAGAGCGAGGGGGGAGAGGAAGGGAAAGAAGGAGAACAAGATCGCTCTCTCCTTCGCAAGACGGCGAACGTGGCCAGAGACAGAACTACTGCGCGAGTGTCGCGACGGCACGCATTCCCTGTGTTTCACTCACGCGGTAGCGGAGGAAAACAATTACGTTCTCCACCCGTAGCGAGACGTTGAATAAAGTGGAGTGCCCCGATGACGGTATCCGACGGTGATATAACGTAACGATCGCGAGGAGGAGACCCGTTAAACCGTGCGTGTTCGCGGAGAGCTCATGACCGCGAGATTTGTAACGGGACTCCAAAACTCGCCGGTAAATGCTTCCGGTGATGATGAAGCGGCGACATGACTTCCGAAAAACAACGCTTTCGAGTCACGATGTCGCGACAGGGAAAGAGAGAGAGAGAGAGGGAGAGAGAGAGAGCGAGAGAGAGGGGAGGAGAGAGAGAGAGAGAGAGAGAGAGAGAGAGAGAGAGAGAGAGAGGCAGGAAAGACAAATGAATGTTAAATCGGCGCGAATATGCGCCGATTTAACGGAACTAATTTCGCATTCGTTACGTAACTGGAGCGGACTCGATAAATACGCGCGAAGAGGGCGGGCGGCGGGCGCGTATCCGAGGGTTGCGTACATAAGTTAAAGCGCTGCTTACGGGAAGCAGGCGAAGTCATTAGAGGCGTAGCGCGCGCGCGGAGATGTAACGGCAGATATTATACAATATCGGCACGAACCGATCCCAGAGAGTCGCGACGCTCTCCGATAATGAGTCGGGGCTGATAATGAGAGTCGGTGCTGATAATGCGCGTTATTCGATTTATTACGATCTCAGGTTTGTTTCCCAGCGGATCCAATCGGTGCCGGCGAAGCGAATGAACGGACGAACGAAACGAGCGAACGAGCGAGCGAGGGCGGGCAACGTCTCGTAATTCAAGCACGTAGAAATGCCGCTGGATCCTCTCTCTCCCTCTCTCGTGTACTGCTTTCTCTCCTACGTGCTTTTTAAGTTGCACATCGCACAGTAAAAGTAGCGACGTGCGCGTGCGCGCGGGCAGTGTCGGCGGCCGTCGGTGCTTTTCGCACAGCGCGAAAACACGAACTTTCTCTTACGAGTCGGCGCGATGTGCAGTTGCAGGGAATTGATTGTCCCTCCCTCCTCGCCTCTCCCTTCCTTCCTCTTTCTCTCTCTCTCTCTCTCTCTCTCTCTCTCTCTCTCTCTCTCTCTCTGCTCCGTGTACGCTTTTGAAGTCTTTAATTGCGAGGGACGAGCTCGCGATTTGTTTATTTGCACATACGCTTAAATTTTCGTCAGGATCGAAGCGGCGAGATTTCGCTGCAAGACGCGAAAGTGATATTACAGGTCGAGCCGCTTCGGCACAAAATTAAGTATACATAACGTTCGTTAAAGGGATCCGCGTGATTAAATGTATTATGCATTGAATGTATTATGCATCTCTCGCGTGATACCACGGAAGTAATGCACTCCGAACGTTGCGTCCTGGCGCACGCTCTTCACTCCCCTCCCCTCCCCTCCCCACCCCCCCGTTATCCCGACGCGGTACGCAATGATGCATTAGCTCGCTGCATATAAAACTGGATCCGCTTTAGCGGATTAAAACTAACGCCAGTGAGATATTAAATAAAAGTGCACGGCCAATGAATCGGCTCGCGGCTCTTTTGCGCCAAGTGCGAGTGTATCTCGCCGCGAATTATCGATAATAACGAACGCATGCCGCCGTTTCGTCCTTTCGTTTCATTCTCTCGCTCCGCATTTGTTGCATTGAGAGAGAGAGAGAGAGGGAGAGAGAGAGAGAGAGAGAGAGAGAGAGAGAGAGAGAGAGAGAGAGAGAGAGAGAGAGAGGGAGGGAGAGAGAGGAAGATAGGTGGGGGAAGGGGTAAATATGTCAAGCCCCCTCCGAGGTCTAGCGTTTCAATCTTGCACCGATCGATTTCTCGATTAGTCAGTGATGACTTTCAATTAAGCGACGGACAAAGGTCTCGTTTACAGCGATGTGACGTGTGTCGGCACGTTAATGATTCATCGATCGTTAGCGGGGCGCACTGCGCGACATCGACATCGACAGAAGCAGTTCTGCTCTTAGCAGACGTCGTCTTCTGTCAATTTGAGCCCCCTCAGAGTTGATCGTGCGGTTGACTCATGACTGCGTTAGTCAGTTATGGGCAGCCGTGGCTGTTGCGTTTATGTATCGCGACTCCTCCTTCTCTCTCCTCTCTCTCTCTCTCTCTCTCTCTCTCTCTCTCTCTCTATCTCTCTCTCTCTCTTCCTCTCCTTCTCTCTCTGATTATCTGCGTTCTTACTTGTTTTCGTGTGTAAAGGCGAGAACCGGTTCTTTTTTCCCTAATTTCTTTCGCCGCTATCGATCCGCTTTACATCGACACCGAATTCGTGTCGTCGTGTCATTTTCGATAAACGTAAATGTAGCCGTTTCCGATCTGCCGCGTTTCCAACCGGAAGACTGGCCTCGATGCCCCATGTGCTCTACGTGTCAGCACGTCATTTTGATCGATTTCAGGTTGTACGAGGGTAGTCCCAGAAGTATCTGACCTGACGTATAGATAGCGGTTGTTGTTTGAAAAGAATGACTGTGGTAGAAAGTACCAACCTTATAAAGCTTAAGTTTGAAATTTGACGACGCTACGTTGTTTAGTATTTGTTTGGCAGCCATCAATAGTGAACGCTCTCAGTGAATTTGTAAACATGGAAAAAATTGGTCATCGTTGTGTGATACAATACTTTCGTTTGAAAGGCCTGAGTTCAACCAATATCAAAGCGGAGCTAGATTCTACTCTGGGGGAGTCTGCTCCTTCGTTTACAACAGTAAAATATTGGGTGGCAGAGTTTAAACGAGCTGCCGTACAAGCTGCCAAGACGAACATCGCAGTGGTCGACTGAAATGAGGTGATCACGCCAGAAATGGTGAAGAAAATCCACAAAATGGCATTGGATGACCGTCGACTGAAAGTGCGCGAGTTAGCAGACACGGTAGGCATTTCAAAAAGTGCTGTACATCGCATATTGACTGAAAATTTGGACATGAGAAAGCTGTGCGCAAGATGGGTGCCGCGATTGGAACAAAAACAGCGTCGTTTTCGCGAGGATGTTTCAATCGAGTGTTTGGCGAAGTTTCGCAGCAATAAAGCCGAGTTTTTGCGTCGATTCATAATCATGGATGAAAAATGGGTCCATCACTTCACACCTGAGACGAAGGAACAGTCAAAACAATGGACCAAGGTGGCTTGATGGCTATTTTGAGGAGCTCGACGATTCCCGCTATAAACAGGGTATCGAAGCTATTGAATATCGCTGGGAAAAGTGTATTGAGCTAAAAGGAGACTATATACCATAGAGAAATAAAGATATTTTTTCTCCAAATTTTTTGTGTTTTCTTTGTTAGGTCAGATACTTCTGGGACTACCCTCGTATGGGAAGAAAGTATCATTGAAAGACGAAGATCGCGCTACTTTGAGGTAGAAACGCGAGAGTTATGACCGCGACAAGGTCACAAAATTGGTCAACAATTTCTCTCTCTCTCTCTCTCTCTCTCTCTCTCTCTCTCTCTCTCTCTTTCTTCTCCTAGCCGCTTCTCTCCCTGTAGCCGACGTCGCCAGCTAGATCTAGCATCTCCTGTCAATTCGGCTTCACGTATTATTACAGCACGATTGCGTACAACCGTTTGCGCGCGACGTGTCGCTGGCTACGAGGCGGCGTAGGGAAGGCGGAGGAGGTGTTGGCGCCAAGGAGCGCGACGTCTGCCGGAAATTGTAGACGTCGTCGAATCGCGTGCAGCCGGAAGGTGCGACTGACAGTGCCTCGGACCTATAATGCAGCCGGAGCTCGCCGTCGCTGTCTTTCGTGTCTGCGTGGCTGCGAACTTACGTCCGGCGCTCGCGCGCGATGCCGCTCCTCGCAGCTGCATTTCCCGCATTGCAAACTGCGCCGGACGTTCGCTCGAACTTTCGAAAATCGCATGTAATTATCTAGCAGCGATCAAATCCGTCGCCGGCGTGGGAAACGCTCACGTCGCGAGACTGTTGCAACGAGCCGTAATCGGCGGAGGAGCGGAATCGGAAGTGCAAAAGTTCGCGGCCGAGGAAGATTCCACGATGTGGACATATTTTTTACTCGCAAGATATATATCACATTCGCTATCGGGGTTTATCAGGAAGGAGAATGTTTGCTCGCATTGTCACGCGTGCGTAACGCTGGTGACGAACATGTCGAACAAACACGGTAGTTCGTGAGAAGACGAAGAAGAGGTGTCAAGCAGCGGAGATTGCCAATAGAGGAATTTTAATGCAGACGAAGCGCCGCTACTGAGATTCCTACGACGTGCTTGTAAAAGCGTCGCGCCGCGTAATGACATATCGGAATTGTATCGGAGCAATCATTGTTGTAATCAAGAAGTCGCTTGAGTGACGGCGGTAATTGGGTTACACCGATACACGCCTGACAGCATGTACTAGATGCGCAACTAAGTTTCCGGGTTTTTTTGATCAATGAAAAATGGAAAATTTCAAGAGAAATACAAAAAATGGTTTATTCAAAGTATCGTCCCTCGCTAGCTGCACATTTTTCCCATCTCTCTGGCAATACATGAATACCGCGACGATAAAACGACGCGTCTTTGGACCGAAACCATTCATCCAACCAATTTTGCACTTGTTCGAAATTGGCCAAGTGTTGCCCAGCCAAGCCATGCGCCATCGACCGGAACAAGTGATAATCGGAAGGGGACCAGGTCTAGCGAATACGGCGGGTGCGGTAGCAAATCCCATTTCAGCGTTTTGATGGTGTCCTGAACGATGGAAGTGCGCGATGGCACGGAGCATTGTCGTGCTGCAATATCACTCGTCCGTGTCTCGTGTTCCATTCTGGTCGTTTTTCGAGCAATGCATGGTTCAAATTGATCAGTTGGTATCGGTAGCGATGCCCATTGACAGTTTCGCCCGCTCATTCAGCAGCTCATAGTAAGCGATTCCTTTCTGGTCCCACCAAACGCAGAGCATTGTCTTCTTTCCGAAGCGATTTGGCCGTGTCGTCGATGTTGATGCTTCGTCACGCAGGTGAAAGCCACGATTTTTTGCGTTTGGGATTCTCGAAATATATCCACTTCTCATCGCCAGTAACAATTCGATGCAGGAAACTCTTTCTTTCATGCCGCAAAAGGAAAATTTCGGAAGTGGCTCTTCGATTTTCCATCTGTCTCTCAGTCAACTCATGCGGCACCCATTTTCCTTCCTTTTGAATTTTTCCCATGGCATGTAAACGTCTGGAAATACCTTGGCGAGTCATGTTTAATGCCTCAGTGCAAGTTGATCTTGTGTTTGCGTATCATCTTCATCCATAACGCTTGCAGATCGGCGTCCTCAATTGTTCTTGGTCTTTCGGAGCGCTCCTTGTCCTCAGTGTCGAAATCGCCACTTCTGAAGCGTTTAAACCAATCTTCACGGGTAGTTTTCGATGGTGCATGTTCGCCGTAGGCCTCCTCAAGCAAACGACGTGCTTCAGCTGCATTTTCTTTCAAGTTAAAGCAGAAAAGAAGCAAAGCTTACCGCAAATGCTATTTATTTGGCACAAAGCTCGACATCTTCGTTGTTAGAAAAGATATTTTTGCGTCGCGATGTGTGTTGATATTACGACTGGTTATTGTTAACAGATGTCCAAGCTATAAAAAAAACACAACTTCAGACATGTATGTCGACTACATGTGTCGTTAGCGCCATCCATGTGTGAAACCCGGAAACTTAGTTGCGCACTTAGTAGCTACGCTAATCAAACACCCCGTTGCTGCGAACGGTCGGCCTGGCGAAGCGACACGGATCCGGTCGGCTCGTTCGAATCTAACGACGAGTAGACGAGGAAATGATTAATCGAGATGCGAAATTCACCGGATACGTCGTCGCTCAAGCTCCGCACCTCCGAGTGTCTGTCGCTGGTATTCTTTCAGTCGCCCGTTGAAAAAAAGCGAGACCGCAGACCGCATCGCCGACGGCGATATCGCGAGTGCGGAGTTTGTCGTTTCATTTTTCTTCTCTCTTTTTAGACTCGCGAGTACACACTCGAATCTCCACGGTAACGTTCGTTTTCGTTTGCGCGCTAAGTAAACGTCCCGGGAGTGCCGTGGATCTGGACGCGGACCAGCGGTGACCTCCGCGAAGGTTAACAATGCGATGCATTATGGCTTAGCGGCATTGTACGAGAGTTATTACGCGATCCTTATGCATTATTACGCTCGTTCGCCGGTCGAGTGCGAGAAATGAATGCCCGATAGCGATCAACGTGCTTCATAATTTTCGTGGTGATAACGTCGTTTGGAGGGACGGGGGCGGCAGGCGAGCGTTAGATATTCGCCTTACATATTTAGCCCCGTTGAATCGTTCATTACATCAATCAGCCAGATTGTTGTGAGTGATAAATATTGAAAAATGCTCAGAATATTTTTCGGCTTGAGATTTGCGAGCGTCCGGTATCTTTCGTCGGTTATCCTTCCTTCTCTCAAGAAGACTTCGCAAGACAGAGACGAGAAAACAAGGCCGGGACGAAATTCTACACTCGTCCGTAAACGCTTTAGCTATCATCTTCGCAAAGTTTCGATGCCCCGTCTTTAATTTCAGCTCGCTACGCCGCCGGAAGGCGATATCCGCAATTCGCGACTGCATTATCGCTATCATTGGCGTAATCCCCTTAAGACTCGAGTCGCACTTTGCAGTCTGTGTGTTCCAGCGGGAGAAAATTTTCCGTCACGCTTTCGTGAGAAAGCGCCGCCTTCGTCGCCGTTTTCGTCGTCGCCTGGTTATCGAAATTGGCGATCGCTCGAATTCTACGCGATCACCTCCGTCGTCTATCTTCGTTGGTCTCTTTATCGGCACTATATTTATGCCGTACTCGGTCTCTCTCTCTCTCTCTCTCTCTCTCTCTCTCTCTCTCTCTCTCTCTCTCTCTCGTTCTCGCTCTCTCTCTCTCTCTCGTTCTCGCTCTCTCTCTCTCTCTCTCTCTCTCTCTTTCTCTCTCTCTCTCTCTCTGCCTCTCCCTCGTCTCTCTTTCTATCGACATGCCATGCGAAAGCGCCTTCGTGGAGGAGCGTGCGGGCATCTCGATACTCGTGTCGAGATACCGCGAATACTCGCTCGCAAGACAGCACGAACCCATCCGCTGTGCCCGGCTATGTAAGTCGGGCCCGAAGCACGCGTGAACATCGATTCCCTCTGATCGCTTCGGTACCAGACACCGAAACACCCTATCACGTGACCGCATGTCAGACAGGCTGAACCCCCGGGCAATTTCCATAGTCCTCTTGATAGGCGTCCGCCGCCAATCGCCTGACTGTTCCACGCGCGATAACGTCCCTTGGGATATTGGATCTCTCAAATTCGCCGTCTCCCTCCCCGCGCGTTGCACCTGCGTCTAGTTCTGCTACTTAATTCTCGCGTTCTTCCCTCATCTTTCTCCCCGAAGGTTCCGCCGAAGAAATAACACTCGCCGTTGCAACGCGCGAGGCTGCGTCACACGGCGTCGGCTGCCCGAAGCAACTTTCGTGCTGCTTCTCTCTACCCTTCTCTCGTTGTAAATTTTTGATCATTTTCATTCGCACCACCGAAGCGTGTGTGATTTTTTGCCAATATGTATGGTCTGGAGAGATTGACCGAATTGACACGACAACGAACGGACTGAGGCGTATTTGGTGCGCTCGTTGTCATTCTCTTGTCAGTTCAACCTCGGCTTTTTTTCACATTGTGTAAATTGCATGGGAAAACAGCCGTGACACTCCGCGCCCATTTCCGCCATCGCTCACGCCGTCGCGGACGGTTCGCGGGCGGAAATCTCGTCCTTCGGGAAATTTTGTCACTCGCGATCCTTCGGACGACCGGCGGCGTCCCGGCGGCCGGGATATGCTCGCTCGGGTTCCGGCGGGCGAATGCGGCTGGCCACGAAATTACTCCATGCGCCGTATCGGACGAACTGCCGTTGAGGGGGCAAGATCATTGTCGTCGTATGGCAGCCGGAAGGGTCACAACCCCCGAAAGCCGCCGAATCGTTGTCGCGCGCCGCCACGTTCATAGCAGCCGAAAGAACGTAGCGACCGCTCACCCCTCGGCATCGGTACATCCCGCTGATATAGACCCCGAGACCATACTGCACGTTCTTCTTCGTCGGGCCGAAATGTTATCCCATCAAACTTACCCGTCCGTCCGCAAATTCCTCAGGTCCGATTCCCCGCGGAGCCACCCAGGCGAGCGCGTGGTAACGAGAACGCGACCGAGCGTCTCTCTCTCTCTCTCTCTCTCTCTCTCTCTCTCTCTCTCTCTCTTAAAAACTTCCGTCGGCTGATAGACTCCCCGAGAAGTTGCGACAATGATCTCTCTCGAGCAATCCCAATAATAATTATAACGGTTTAATGGGTAGTGAAATGCCCGAGGCAAATTCAACGGGTTTTCTTCGTCCTTGCCCGTCCATCTCACTGCTATTCTCGTCGCTGTGAAATCGCTGTTCGCCCGCAATCGCTGTTCACCGATGTGCTCGTCCCGACTTCGTTATCTGCGAAACACGGATAAGGTGCGAAAAGTCGCAGTAACGCGCGTGCGCGCACGCGCGCTGTCGCCACGGTGACGCCGATTTAATGAATTTCATCGCGAAATGGTTCCGCGCGAGGCGTATTACGAAGACGATGCGTGTTGCCGCGGATAAAACGCGCATGCATATTTAAACTCAGGAAATGGAACATAACGCATCGCACACACGTCGTATGTTGCCACGCGTGCTGTGTCGCGAAATAAACAAGCTGTAAATTTTTCATCTCCACCTCCTCTTTTTGCCGTTTCACGCGTTACGTGTCCGCGATTAATGCAGCGCTCGGCGCGATGAAACATTTCAACAGTCATGTCCGAGTCATGTCTGAAACCACAAAAACGCGCTGGTTTCTCCACGATTGCCTGCGAGCGAAAGCAGATGAGTCGTTTCGGGGCTGTATGACTCAAGGCTGATTCGCACTGGCCGTCTGGGTGGCGGCAGGCAAGTCGGTCGGTCAATCCTTCCGTTAGATTCGCCTTCGAATCGGAGCGATTGGACGCTGAGCGATTGGAAACTGCGTATATAATCCAATACGAAAGTACCGAGGAATGCGTCGAGCGAGGATTGACGAGCTGCTGGCTGTTGTCGATCTAAACGGATAGTAAGAATCGGCTTTTATGAGAGTCGCCGTCGTCATTTGAAAGGCTCGCTTCAGGCTCGGAATCGCTCGGTTGAAGCTGCAGTCGCTTCCGCTTTTCGCAGGGACGATCAACACCGACGTAGGGAAAGTGGTGACGTTACACTGGCACGCTCTCACCGAAGTTTAATGCACCTTCGGCTTTCGTTGGCGGCGCACGAAGGAAGTCGCCGTCGTGGCGCCGGGAGAATCTGTTTCTTCTTGCCGTGTCGCCCTACCGTCTCCACCCGTTTTTCGCTATCTCCTCTCATCTAGGAAACTCCGCTACTTTTATACCTCGTCGGCTCCAGCTCCGGTCGCGCTTCTTTTGTGTCCTGCCATTCTTTTTCCTCTCGATTCGTTAGCCCGGCGGTTTATCAGTTAAAGGAGCAGCGCGTAAGGCGGATCCTGCCGCCGCGCGCCGCCTCGGCGAAAAAGTGGGACGTCGGTCGATCGAGCGCGCTTCTACAAATTATTTCGGTCCGCGCCTTTTATTTCGCGCTATCGAGCGCGATATGATAATCGATCCGGGCAAGTCTCGTGGGTGGTCGCGCCTTCGTGGGACAGGATGTCGGTTTGTAACGAAATGTCAAAGACGACACCTCGAGGAGGGAGGAAATAGAGAGGAAGAAAGAAGTGACGTTTGAACAATCACGTGGCGCGTGGGTCGCGCAGAGAGCACCGTGCATCAGCGTGGTATTTTGAGTGAGTCAACCATCAATTCGATCCACCTCCAACCTTTTCTCTCGTTAACCGCGCTCGCACGTGTCGCCGGGCCGCGGAGACCTTCGCGGAGACCTCCGCCATGTTGCGTTATTACGGAAAACACAGGCGCGCTATGCGCGCAAGACACGAAGTCGTTAATAATCGTCTGTAAAGAGATCATCTCGGAAAAACGAGCGAAATGGACGAGGAGAAGTAGAACGGCGACCTGAAATCGATTAGAAAAACGAGGCTGGTCCACGCGACGGACGTGATGAATTAGTCACTTTATATGCAAATCCATTTTTTTCCCTCATACTGCGAGCGAGTCGTGTAAGCGTAATGATATGTGCAATGAGACCAAAACAAAAAAAAAGAAGAAAACGAAAGAGAAGAAAGGATCGTGTTCGCACAATCGCGCGCGCGCGCGTGTTATGGTTGATCGCTCAGCTCGAGTGCGAGCATTATTGTTTCCCACGTCGTGTCCCGCATAATATGCCTTTTATGCAACTGACGGATGACGCATGAAATTTTCCTCCTTCAACAATAAAAGGTACACAAGACGAATAAAGCCACGGTGGAAAATGGCGCTAATTAGTATTCGCTTATCTCGGAGCGGAGGCGACGCAGCGAAACTGCGCTGGGCAATTTTATCTTTGATGATTATTCGGCCGTAAATAGAGTCTCGCAATGTTAATTACATATCGTTTCGCGTTACCCAGCCAGTCAGTTAGCTAGCGAACTGTCTGGATAGTCGGCTACTTAGCCGACTATCCAGACAGTTACTCGGAAATACGATATCGACGCACGAGAGACGCGTTTCGCATTTAGCTCTCGACATCGCGCGATAATCGCGCGATACGTGCACCACGCCACGAAAACACCAAGACATATCGATCTACACTCATTCGCAAAAAAATGGGTCACTAAATTGTAGCACAATTTTCTGCATATCTTTCAGTGGCGATAACTTAGCCAAAAATCATCGTATTGATATGAAACAAGGCTCAAATTAAAGCTTGGACATTTCTTGTTAACAACCAATAACCTAAAAGTGAATTATAATAAATATTTTACAAAATGGCGGATGTTAAAGATAGACTTCGATTAATGGGAAAAGGATTTGTTTCTTAACTGTTACACTGCTCAAGGGAATAGGTCCTCTGGTACAAAAATGTATGAGGTTTAAAGCTCATTTATTTCCTAACAAATCCATATTTTAATCATTTTCCTACGACTTTTTTCGATAAAATTATGCTGTTTTGAAGAAAATGTTATGAGTCCGGATGAGAACCCTACCGACCATTTACGGGCAACATGCTGAAACGAAGAATAAGAAAACATAATACGTCAAACGTTAGCAGCACTTCGCAACGCTTTGTAAAAAGAATGGAATATTGGAAGAATGGAAAAACAAAAAGAAATCAGAAAGAATTAACACTTCAGAATGATGTTTTACGAACATGTATGAGGAAGAATTATGTGAATATGAATATAGAGAGTGTTATATATCGCCCTATATATATACGAGGGTAGTCCCGGAAGTACCTGACCTGACGTATAGATAGTGGTTGTTGTTTGAAAAGAATGACTATGGTAGAAAGTACCAACCTTATAAAGCTTAAGTTTGAAATTTGACGACGTTACGTTGTTTAGTATTTGTTTAACAGCCATCAATAGTGAACGCTCTCAGTGAATTTGTAAACATGGAAAAAATTGGTGATAGAATACTTTTTCATTTGAAAGGCCTCAGTCCAACCAATATCAAAGCAGAGCTAAATTCTACTCTGGAGGAGTCTGCTCCTTCGTTTACAACAGTAAAATATTGGGTGGCAGAGTTTAAACGAGCTGCCGTACGAGCTGCCAAGACGAACATCGCAGTGGTCGACCAAATGAGGTGACCACGCCAGAAATGGTGAAGAAAATCCACAAAATGGCATTGGATGACTGTCGACTGAAAGTGCGCGAGTTAGCAGACACGGTAGGCATTTCAAAAAGTGCTGTACATCGCATATTGACTGAAAATTTGGACATAAGAAAGCTGTGCGCAAGATGGATGCCGCGATTGGAACAAAAACAGCGTCGTGAGGATGTTTCAATCGAGTGTTTGGCGAAGTTTCGCAGCAATAAAGCCGAGTTTTTGCGTCGATTCATAATCATGGATGAAAAATGGGTCCATCACTTCACACCTGAGACGAAGGAACAGCCAAAACAATGGACCAAGGTGGCTTGATGGCTATTTTGAGGAGCTCGACGATTACCGCTATAAACAGGGTATCGAAGCTATTGAATATCGCTGGGAAAAGTGTATTGAGCTAAAAGGAGACTATGTACCATAGAGAAATAAAGATATTCTTTTTCCAAATTTTTTGTGTTTTCTTTGTTAGGTCAGGTATTGACCTAACAATACTTCTGGGACTACCCTCGTACATCTATCGGTAGATTATTCAGCAATACCCAGGATGTACCACGAGGATGTACCACAATCTACACTACACCCCACTTACTCTACTGTATACATAATTATATAAAAACTATAAACAAAAGTATGGACAAAACTGGATCGTTTAATTCGTATGGATCATAATGTGTTAATCCCATATATCATTTGTGAAAATCACATCTTGAGATATTATGTCCATAGCGTATGAATTGATGATGCAGAAGTACTTTTTTACATACCACGCTTATAAAGATTTGAGAATAGAAAAGCTACTTTTGATTCTCAGAAACATAAAAAAAGTACGCGAAAACCATGTTAGTGGTTTTATTCAAACGAGGACATTTCAAAGTGAGTCTAAGGGGCTAGGTCAACAACTTTTACATATATTCAACATCATACGTATGCATAGTTTTTGAAAAAGTTTGATGGTTGAAATTGATTAATAACTTAGAGAAATATGATGAGTTTTGAATTAAAGTGTAGCAAATGGAGAATCTTCAAACTGCTCTATCTTCGATTCCAATTGACCGATCGAAAAACGGGTTTCAGAGGATTGTGAGATACATCAACAGTAATAATTTCTCACAGTATCAAGCCAATCGAAGAGAGTCGAAAAAACGGCCTTATTTGACACTCATCCTTTGATTTACAGTATGCCCCAACGAATAGAAAAATTGTTAAATATGACAGGAGGCAATACGCATTATTAAACTTAAACACACACACAGTCATACACATACATAAAGATATACATACATACGCACGCGCGCACATATACACTCACACCTACACCCACACACATGAGGTCAGATTTCTGCCATTTCCACGCCGTTGATCTTGGTAACGTTAAGAGCAGGACACACACCTGCATACATATGTACACGCACGCACTCACATGAGATTTAAATCTAATCATCTACCATCACGTGGGACATCTTGATCGAGTTACATGTTTCCTTTTTGAAAAAGTTTTCCACAATAATTTTTACTCTGAATCGCAGGCTTTATGAGAAAGGGTTGTCCATTTTGTAACATTTTCTTCAAAACGGTATAACTTTATTAAAAAAAGTCGTAGAAAAATAATTAAAATATGGATTTGTTAAGAAATAAATGAGCTTTAAACCTCATATATTTCTGTATCAGAGGACTGATTCCCCTGAGCAATACAACAGTTAAAAAACAAATTCTTTTCCTCATTAATCAAAGTCTGTCTTTAACATCCGCCATTTTGTAAAACATTTATTATAAGTCACTTTGTTGGTTGTTAACAAAAAATGTTCAAGCTTTAATTTGAGCTTTGTTCATTTCAGTACGATGATTTTTGGCTGAATTATCGCTATTGAAAAATGCAGAAAACTGCTAAAATTTAGTGGCCCGTTTCTTTGCGGGAGAGTGTAAATTAAATAATTTCGAGAAATGTGCCGGGTGATGGAATGGTTAACGTTATTAAAATCATCCTTGGCTTCGGCTGTATCTTCCTTCGTTGTTCTGATAAAAATTTAACAGTTACGATATATACACACACATATATACACACATATGGTTATTATCGCTAACGCTATGCAGTAACACTTGCTACAAAAATAGTTTTCCTCACTGCAATTCTTTCACTGTGCGCGATTATAATTATGTAGTTATCAAACACTTATAAATATAGCCATACATAGAAATGTATAAGCACTAATATAAATATACCAAACACTCTCAGTGTAGATAGATTCGGTAAGGATAATCGAATCACAGGGATCATCAGGGACGATACATGGCGATTACAGACGTGTGCTTACGATCGATGACGAGTCGACTGATCGAACTATTGATATCTATGTCGTGCTTAAGAACAATTAACATAAGACTTTAGATAGAAGGAATTGCGTTATCGTTACCGTTCGTGCATTTTTTCTATGTACTTCTTTTATTCCGTGACTTTCGAACTTTTACAGAGAATGTTTCTAATAATTCTCGTCGTTTATCGCATTCGGGAGAGTTGTACGTTATGTAAAATTCGCGGCGGCTCGTTGTATGTGTTGATGTGTATATCAGTAATTATTGTGCACTATGTAAGGGTACATAATTCCGTTCGGTTGCTCTCGGTCGTTTTATGTCACTCTCTCTCTCTCTCTCTCTCTCATGTCCGCCGTCGTAATTTAAATATCTAGTTAAATTTTCTTTAAACGCAGATGTCGAGCGAGATTTTTTTACTATAGTATCGGACTTGAAGTCGACTCTGAGAATCTCGCGGAGAATCGGACGGGAAAGAGTAAATCAAATTTTTACCAAGAGAGAAAAAGTTGATTCTAAATTAATCACGGGATTTCACCACGCTCGCTCGGCATAGAAATACTTGAGCGGCTGGCGCGCAGCGTATGACGTCCGTTGCATCTGGGTCAACAGATAGTCTCGCGGAAACGAGTCTGCCGTGTTGAAGACCTTTCGATCCAATTGCTATCCCTCGTACACGACCCGCTCGAACGTGCATTATACGAGCGCGACATAAATAAATGATGTCGTCGCAGGGCAGTGGCGGTGAGCGACGCGCGATGCCGCGACGCGGATGTCGTCGTCGTCGTCGAGATCCGCAGCGAGAATTCAATCGCGTGTCTCTAATGTGTGCGGCGAGGCGTCCGTGATTGGACGTATTAAATAAGAGGAGGAAAAAAAATACCGAGCGATCGGCAATCTGTCATTCGATTACCGGTAGATTTATTCCGGTATCCGTTCGCCAAGTACGAAAAATCCCGGGGATTTAATTTCGATCGAACGCCCGACCGCCCGTGGCCGTAACAATCGGGAAATAAGAGGAAGGAAATGGAGAGGAGAGGAAGAGCACGAATCTCGCGGATAGCGACGCGGGATTGCGCGCCAAGGAGTAAGGATCGGATCGGCGGCTAGATACTTCCGCACGTCCGCTTTAAAGGATTGACCACGGAAGCGAAGTTACCGAAGGGCTTATCCTTGCTCGTGTTCAGGGTCGTCTTCAAAATATATCAGAAGGGCGGCAAGGAGGACGAGAAGGTGGAAGATCCGTGTTCCTACAATACGAAAAAATCGTTGCGACGATCGCGATGCCGAGAAAGGTTTATAAAGAGAGGGGGAGAGAGAGAGAGAGAGAGAGAGAGAGAGAGAGAGAGAGAGATGTTTATTAGGATAATATGGGGATGACATTTTCGCGAGAGAGTGCGATGAAACGAGGAGAATGAACATTGAAGTTCGCGCGGAATCTCGCCACTGTGAGCGACTAATTTTGGCGGTATTTCGGAACGTCCCGTAAGCGATACAAGTTTAGCGAAATAAAGTTTCATTGGATTGACCATCAAAACTCAAAGAGACATGTTATCAGACAGAGTCTGATTGATGAAAAAACATTCCGCGTTATTGTCATTTTGTCGCCGATTCATTCAATTCGCGCGAGCTCTCTTGATAATGTATGGCGCTTGATATTGATATTATACAAGCGTCTACATGATGCTTGCATGATGGAGTAGGATGGAAAGCCCGATTCTTCGATTAGCATCGAAGGGCTACAAGTGACCAAACTAGATGAAAACGCACTAAATTAACGAGATTTTAAAGCAATGCCGAGTCTGCTCGTCGGTCGTCGCTCGACGCGATGCTCGTGCGTAACGCACGCAACCGGCTATATCCGAATTGACTTATCGATTCGACCTCCGGTCGACAACCGTTTTCTCGAACAGCTCATTCGTATAAGTATAGCGTTATGCCTATATCGTAATCAGGGTCGAGCACCTACTACCTACTACTACGCTACTATACTAAAATTGTTTTCCTACAGATCGAACCCTCCCTTTTTCTCTTCCGCATGCTGCACTACCGAAATAAATTTCTTATTTTAATCAGAGAGGAAAAGTGAATTAATAATACTTTATATATACTTTATATAAATTATGCTTCCGAAGATCTCGCGTATATTTCTAATGCCTTCTGCATACCTAAGAAGCGAAGAAGAGATGTGATCTTCTGTCGGGTCTTCGTCACTTTAACCGCGGGGATACCAGAGATTTGCTATTTTTGCCACGATCGATGTTAGATAAATACGGAATATTGAAATATCGTGCCTATCTATAACCTAAATATCACCCGAGATCATCTGTTTTCTTCTCTCTCCCTCTCTCTCTCTCCCTCTCTCTCTCTCTCTCTCTCTCTCTCTCTCTCTCTCTCTCTCTCTCTCTCTCTCTCGCTTTCTAGTTCAAATTACATCGTAATCCCTTGTCAGCGCAAGATAGGTATCCCAATTAGAAGATGAATCGCTTTATTAATGCCCCGTAATTTCAAAGCTGGGTTATAATAATCCCTTCGAAGGTTTGTACGTGTGTGTATATTTGTCTATATGTTTGTGTGTGTGTGTGTACTTCTACATATATCTGAGATCATTTCGCACAGATATTAGCGGATATCGTTAACAATACGCACCAAAAATCGAAATATCTCGGTGTACCGCTGTATGCGTTCGTGAGTCTTACTTCTAGTCGATCGTCTGACAGAAGCCAGTTCTCAGTGAAGGAAGAAGCGCGCAGATTCGCGCGCGTTGAAATCAGATCGCATCGAAGAAGCAATACCGCTGATCTCAGCAGCAGATATTATTCACATCGAAATCACTCATTCGTCGAGATGTTAAAATTCTGACGTGAATCGAGCGTGTACGTCACACTGAGAGCGCGTCTGATACGAATTCGTTAGTAACAAGGATGCCCTCCTTTCGTCCTGTTTCACTCGACGATATTCTATAACGAATCGGTGAATATTAATGCCACCACTGGCTTTGGCTCTGGTTCTCTCTCTCTCTCTCCCGCTCTCTCTCTCTCTCTCTCTCTCTCTCTCTCTCTCTCTCTCTCTCTCTCTCTCTCTCTCTAATTCTCGCAGCCTTTGGACCACGCGCGCGCGCGTCAAAGCACGAGGGCTATAACCGTGCCGAATCGGACGGGGTTTTGAGACGCGTGTATTTCCTTTAAAGCCGCTTTTACGGTGCGCTCTCGCAACCTTTGAGAAGATTACGCCCGTTGTGCACGTGCGAGAGAGAAAGAGAGAGAGAGAAAGAGAGAGAGAGAGAGAGAGAGAGAGAGAGAGAGAGAGAGAGAGAGAGAGAGCCGGGGGGAGACGTTGTCTATTCGATATGCGCGAGGATATTAAATTTACGCGGGATTGTCTCTTTGATAAATAGCGGTATTTCATCAATTTCGACCCGCGTTTCGCGTTTAAGCTCCGCCGGACGAAATTTCCATACTTCATTCGTTCCTGTATTTATTTTGCGCTCGAAAATATTATCTCACGCTTGTAATTGCTGACGTTTAATTAACATGGGCTCGGCTAAATATACCGGAAATTTGAATGTGCCGCCGGTATCTCGCGCTTTTTTTCCGTCTGTTTTCTTTTAAGCGGGTCAATTGGACGTCGGCCAGATGATGGCCGCCGCTGCTGGTGGCGGCGGCGGCGGCGGGTCTTCTTTCTGCGTGTCATCGCTGCACTATAATGTGACGTTACATGGGATAATATATCCCCGGCTATAAAACTACCGTCGAACCACGTCGTGACTCACCGACGGATCGTTTTCCTCCTGGTTTTTTCTTTTTTCTTTTGTCAAACTTATAGCCAGCGCGATTAAATGCGCGGTACATACTCGACGATGACTCTAAATATCCAGAGGATAAAAACGAGCCACGAGGCTCTCTCGCATATATAGCCGTCTATATAGATTCGAATGAATCAGCAAGCGGTAAATTGCTTCGGTGAACGGAACGTTTGCGAATGAATCGTCCCGCATCCCCACACATGTACACACGCGAAAAAATCGTGATAATGTGTTTCCACCCGAGCATGACTTATGCAAATTTGATTCGCGAGAAGATACCGCCCGCTGTACTGACTGCCGACAAAAGTACTCTTACTACTGAAGACAGAAGACAGGAGACATCGCGAGTTTCTCTCACGCGCCGTATCGTGCACATGTATAAAGAATCCGCCGGGAAGTCGCTTTCTAAGATTAGCCCTTAAATTGAAATGGCCCCGTCTATTTCTCGTCGCAGTTTATGCAAGCGAACAATTCGCGACGGAACGAATAACTTTTCGCATTGTCCTCCGGCTGAAAATAGACTCGAGCACTCGAGTTTCTTACTGCATTATCTGCGCGCGCACGAAGAATTCGCTAATGAATCGTTCTCCGTAATTATCCGCGGCTATTCTCAGAAACGGAAACTAAATATCGCCGGTTTCTTATCTCGTAGTCGGAGAATCGAAAAGCAGCGAGTCGAGCACAGTCTCCGCCGCGAAATCGTTCTCCCGCGGCTTTCCCGGTGAATGCTGCGAATATCGTCCGGGTATATTTATCGTCGTTTTCAAGATTCATCGGCGCCGATGGTCCTGTATAAATAGCGCGGGCTCGCGTGCGCGCGCTCAAAACAATATCGCAAATGCCCTATCGGTGCTTCGTTTGGATGTCTCCGTGGCGTCCATTCGTTTTACATCCGTTGTTCCTTCGGCGTGCGCGCGAGATCACCGCATCGTTCATCAATAACAGTAACTATCCGCGCGCGATTGGATTTTCCGCGTACACACAGTGCGCGCCTGCACGCGTTACGCGTTACGCGTTACGCGTTACGCATCCGTTACAAAGAGAAGAGCCATGTTTTGATTAGTACGGGACAATAACTGATGGATGAAATTGCGTTTTAGAGGACTGCGCCCTGCCGAGTTTAACGGCAGAGCGCCGAGTCCGTGTTGCGAACCGTTTGGTTTGGCCGCTTTCGATAGTGTTGATAATCTTGACGGTGAGAGCGCGCGACCGCGTAACCGCGGCGAGTCGCACTCGTCTGTGCGATTTCCTCCTCCTTGGATTTTCCCTCGCGAAAGTGTCGGAGACAGGAGGAAGAGGAGGAGGAGGAGGAGGAGGACGAATTCACGCTGGGATCACGCGTGACTCGTAAAATTAATTCGCACGAGCGTGATACCGGCCCGGAGACTTCTGTCGTTGCACGAAGAGGACAACTTTGTTGGTGTAACTGAATTTTCCGCCATCCGAGAGGAAGAGGGAGCAGGCGCGAAAAGCTTCGCGGAGAGGAAAGAAAGAAAATAGTTAAATTACTCAAAGTTACCTTTGGCCTCCACCGTGTCTCTTTGTTCTATCGAAAATAGCAGCAGTTGCGATATACATCCATGGTTATTATCGCTAACACTATTATCGCTAACACACTTGTCGTAAAAACAGTTCTGTCAACTATAATTCCTTCCGATGCGATTGTGGTTACAAGCATCAAACTCTTTCCTCTCAGTCGGTCGCAGGAGCAGGCAGATTCCTGCAGGAGGTTTCCTCTCAGCTGGTCATCTCAATTGAGTTTCAATGCAGTTGCATGGAAAAAAATCTCTCAGTTGTGCAACTGAATAAAGGCCACACAAAACTGAATTGACAAAAAACCGACGACGAGGAACGATCTCTCCGTTATCGCGACTGAAAATATCCGCCCGAACGTTCAGCTGTATTAAAACTCGGTCGAAATAATCGAAAGTAATAAAAAGTAAAGTGGCTGTAGTTAGAAAGCATTCGCGAGGAATCTCCCTGCTCCTACAATTTTCGTCTAGTTCCCGCGGGTGACGGGAAATTCATTTACATTAACTTGCGAACTTGTTGTTTTCGCCATGTCAATGTTCAGGCGAATATTTCCGGCCGCGGAAATATTCGCCCGAACGGTAACGGAAACGTCGTTCCTTGTCACTGCATTTTCGTCCGGTCCCTTTGTTTCAGTTTCACGAGGTCTTTTTTTCGCGCGCATCCTGTCGCGGCGTCTCTCGCGTCTCGACGGGACGACAGCGCGCACGGTCGGTTTCAATTTTGAATTAGTCGTGGAAACGATTACGCCACGACGACGGGGGCCCGTGAGTAATTTTCAGCGACTAACGCGTCGCGGCCCGGGCTAACTCCGACGCCGCAAGTAAGAACAGTTTAATCGCGGCGCGCCGGAAATTCCATCGAGAATACCACGCGACCTAATTGCGAGAGATCGGGAAACTCCTGTCTGTAGCCCGGAAAATTTGTTTTCCTGCTAGAGGCATTAATTTGCAGAACGCTGCAACAAGCAGGAGCTTTCTTGTGCCAGCGCGCCGTCGTCCTTGTCGTCTGGTTACGCATCGTGTACGGCGCGCGCACAGCATGCGCGCGGCCTCTCGTACGGGGCGAGATAAGAACTTGGCGAATTACTCAAAGTTAATGCTAACATAAACGCGGGGAACTTTTAGTGTTATTGCGAGAGGTGCGCGGAAGCGCGCACGCGGCGGTTCCGCCGCGAAGATTTGCCGCGGCACGGAAAAGATTTGTACGGTTCTTACATTTATTCATGTCCGGCTCTTCGCGCGCTCCCACGGCTTCGTCCCGCGGCGGGGAGCGGAAAAATGCAACCGTGCCCCTTCGCAAAATTATTGGGTATTTGTAAAGTGGAACTCTCTCTCTCTCTCTCTCTCTCCCTCTCTCTCTCTCTCTCTCTCTCTCTCTCTCCCCCTCCCTCTTTCTCCCTCCCCCCTCTCTCTCTCTGTCTCTCCCTCTCCCTCCCTCCCTCTCTCTCTCTCTCCCTCCCTCCCTCCCTCCCTCCCTCCCTCCCTCCCTCCCTCTCCCTCTCCCTCCTTTCTCTCCGCCGAGAGGCCGTCGTGAACCTCCCGATAACAACCTGTTAATCAGCGACGTGCGTCCTTCGCAGCATTCCCAGATTTCTGCTTCTCTTTTCTCTCTGTCTCCTTGTTTTTCCTTTCGTTTCTCGCGGTAGAAGTCCGATTTGTTTCACGTCGGCGCGATTCGCTTGTTGTTGCCCGTTCAGTCGATTGTAATGCTCGACGAGAGCCTTTGCAGTAATAATTTCTTCGTTAATGTCATCGTGCCGAATCGTAAACAGTCCGTCCGGTGTACGCGTTTGTGGCTAATAATATCGTTACACGGTATTATTGTTTCCTTTGAGCGAGACTTAACGACATATGGACTAATTAGTGTTTAAATCTCATTGAGCATAGTGGAGAATGTGGAGTACTTGGTACGCGCGCGAGATGCGCGCGTGTATCCGCATTCGTACAAACCGATATTGCACGGCGTGTAATTGATCGTGTAATGCCCTTCGCGGTTACGTCAGCGGGACGCGACGATGGAAAAGCAGTTTCACAGCGATTCGACATATTATTATAATCGTAATTAAATAATCGCGCGTGTAATTGACGGATGTATATTCCATCTGGCACTTTTAACGGCGGATATGTGCGAATGTATTTGCAATCGATATTTTTAATTGGATCGAAAAGGGGTGTGTAAAGCCGCGCAACGTTATCCTCATGTTTAACATGTTAAATATTACCCGAGACCATTTGAAATAATTATGATTGAATCACTCGCTCCTTTTTCCGGCAAAATTGCTCTCGCAAAATGCTTCTATAAACTACTGTAAAATTTGTTTAAAAACAACGTGATTGTGCAAACATTTTCCAATTAATCTTTTAAAAATTGATGTTGCATCAAAATTGCTACGTGCTTTCTCTCTCTCTCTCTCTCTCTCTCTCTCTCTCTCTCTCTCTCTCTCTCTGTCTCTCTCTCTCTCTCTCTCTCTCTCTCTCTCTCTGTCTC